>NC_140498.1:20080918-20158418 GCF_964271855.1 Acomys minous | reverse complement strand
TTCAGCCCCCCCCCCCCCCGCCTCGCCCCAATAAAGAGCATGGTCTGGTGGTCCAGCCTGTGGCCCTCCGGGGACCATCCTGGTACCTCCCCTTCTTGGTTTCCCCCTGGTCGATGGTTTGTCAAAGACTCCAGCCACATGGGCTGCTAGGTTTTGATCAGTGGCATTGGCTGGGGTACTCAGGGAGCATTAAACCTGGCTTGGAATAAAGGCTCAATGGTGGGAAAGTACTGGCCCTCCGAATGAGTCTGCAGAATGAGCCAAGATGAGCCAGCCTTCCTGCCCCGTGACTGTTGTGAGCTGAGCTCTTCGCTGGGACTGGGAGGGAATAATTGGTGAGCCTTCATTTTGGTTTTGACGTTACCGCTTTGGGTAGAGGAAGAGGATGGGGCCAGAAAAGTCAACCTGGAGCACTTGGGTCATTGCGTCTCTTTGTTTTGATGGTGTGGAATAGAAGGGCCGTGGATAAAATTGGGGCTTCTGCGCACCCCATCTTTGTGGCTCAAATCCAGATGCATAGTGAGAATGAGCAATCAGCCATGACTAAGAGTTTGGTGAAGTGTTTCTACTCTGGCCTTTCAGGGTTAGACTGATCCTTGCATAGGATACTGTGTGACACAGGGAGGGAGAGGCTCATGGCAATGCGCCTCTTGCTACAAGGGTTGTGTACATACATACATATATATAATATAATACATATATAAAATATATATAATATATGATTATATGTATATGCACATGTATGTGGAGCCAGAAGTTGGTGGGTGTCTTCTTCAGACACTGTCCACCTTCATTTTTGAGACAGGGCTCTCGCTGAACTTGGAGCTATGCTGGCTGACCAGGAGCTCCTGGACCCACCTGTGTCTGCCTCCATAGCACTGAGATGACAGAGAGTGCTAACCCACAGACCTTCTAACATGAGATCTGAACTTGGGTCCTTTGCTTGTGATGCTATCACATCCTCATCTAAGCCATCTCCCCAGCCCGGAGAGGTGGCTTTTGTAACTGGTATAGAGCACGTGAGAACAGAAGCAGCGTCCCCTAGCAGCGCTGCCCAGTTCACTTCAAGGTACCCAGACACTATTCATGTCCCTGAGTCAGAAGCTTCCTCTGCAGAAGTGGATCTGATGGGAAATTCTGTCTCTGGACTCGCTGGAAGATTTTACAATTGAGTCGACACTGAGGATATCTCTCTGTAGCCTTGGTTGTCGTGGACTTGCTTTGTAGACCAGGGTGGCCTTGAACTCAGAGATCCACCTGCCCCTGCCTCCTGAGTGCTGGGATTAAAGGCGTGTACTACCATCTCTGGCTGGATACTGAGTGAGGTTCTAAAGAGAAAAAAGAATGTTGCCAGTAGTGACATTTGTCAGCCAGAATTCAGAAAGTATATTTAAATGGGGGGAAATTTAGATCCATAAATGAATTTTTTGGGTTATCTATAAAATATGTAAAATTAGGTTACCTTTCTTTCTTACTGTTGTGTTATATTTAGTCCACTTCCATAGCCTCTGATCTATGGACTAACCAGGGATTCAGCCAAACAGAGGTTAAAATATACTGCCACTTTCTAACAACCATAACAGCTACTTGTTTATTAAAAGCCATCTCAAGATGATTTAAGTATAAAAGAACTGGTGTATAAACCTGAGCAAATATAATGCATATGCAAATGAAATGTAAATGTATATGCAAATATAATATGTTTTATATAAAGGACTTGAGCACCCTGTAGGGGGATGGACAGGTTCATTGAAGCACTCTCCTGTGTGTGTGTGTGTGTGTGTGTGTGTGTGTGTGTGTGTGTGTGTGTGTGTGCAGACACCCTCAGAAGCCAGAAGAGGGCAGTAGATCCCCTGGGGTTAGAGTTAGAGGTGGTTATAAGTCATCTGATGATGCTGGGAACCAAACTCTGGTCCTCTGGAAGAGTATCAGGCACTCATAACCACTGAGCCATCTCTCCAGCCCCTATAAGTGTGTTTTAAAGCTGGGATGCATACCTATTCATGAGATATAGTTTAACACTTAGCAAGCAGCATTCTGATTTTCTAAACTGTTAGGAGTGACATTTTTAAAATCCTAGGGTAAAAGTTTGATTATTGATATTTGTAGGTGTGGCCTACAATGAGACCATTGCCTGCTGCCGTGCTTGCTCACAGGATGTTCACACATCTCAAATATGGAAGAGAGATGGAAAGAGGAGGAGGGGGTGAGACGGACTTGCTTCCGTGGTCCTGAGGGTGCCTGGCTGCAGTGCTGCAGTCCTTGTCACCCCAGGGATGTAGCAGCAGTGTCTCACCACTGCTGCCTCTGTCCACATCTTGTCACCCATCCCCTCCCCGGCACAAATTCTAGCTTAAGCCTTTTGAGTCATTCATTACACAAAGCCCCAGAAGTCTGTCATGCGTTGCTTGAGACCAGAAAAGCCCTTTACTGCAGCACCAAGGGCCTGAGTTCACCCCCCCCCCCTTCAAAGCTCTGATCAAAGGGCCCTGCAGACTTTAGGGCTCTGGAGCCTCAGAGGGTCCTCTGTAGCTTGGATTCCCATCTGATCTGAGACACAGGCAGGTCACCATCCGGCTCCTTCCCACGGCCCAAGGAAACAGTATGATCTTTTGTGAGGTCTAGCAGAGGGCAGGCAGATAAGCAGGGCCAGAGAGGGGCTGTGCTTGTGTGTTGCCTGTTGTGAGTTGGCTGTGCGGGCGCCGAGCGGCATGGCGGCCTTCAAGCAGTAAGATGACCCATCCCTTATGCCCAGGTCTATTGTGGGAGGACTTTCAGGGCTCTGCTGAGCAGGCTCTGTGGCTTCTGGTGGATGAGGGGGCCCTTGAACCTTCACCTCAGCTACAAAATGACATAGTGTATCTGATTGATTTCCTTATAAAGATGCTAGTGTTCCTTGCCTGGGAATGCAATTTTATTTGAAAATAGGGTCTTTGCAGTACCCAGCTGTTCGTTATCTGGTAGAGGTTATTCTTCAAGACCCTATTGGATGCCTGAAGCTTTGGATAATATCTAATCCCATATATGTGTATACATTCCACATACACAAAATTTACATAATTGCATATATGCAAATATATGGGGTTTTTTTTTTACATACATGCTGTTCTAGCTAGGTTTACATCAATTTGACACAAGCTAGAGTCCTCTGAAAGGAGGGAACCTCAGCTGAGAAAATGCCTCCATAGGATCCAGCTGTAAGGCATTTTCTTAGTGATTGATGGGGGAGGGTCCAACCCATCATGGGTGGTGCCATCCCTGGACTGGCAGTCCTGGGTTCTATAAGAAAGCAGGCTGAGCCGAGCCATGAAGAGCCAGCCAGCAGGCAACACTCCTCCATGGCCTCTGCATCGGCTCCTCCCTCCAGCATCCTGCCCTGCTGGAGTTCCTGTCCTGACTTCCTTCAGCAATGAACAGTGATGTAGCCAAAGTGTAAACCAAAGAAACCCTTTCCTCCCCAAGTTTCTTTGGTCATGGTTTTTCAACACAGCAATAGTAACCCTAACATGTCTGTGATAAAGTTTGACTTGTAGATTAGGCGTAGTGAGAAGTAAAGAACAGCTATTAAATACCAGAGATACATCGTAATGGAGGCTATGTAAATGAGCTCTTTCTCTTTCAAAATGTCTTATGATCTTCTCTTTTTATCTAAAGGAAGCACCTTGTAGCTTTCCTTGCAATGTCCAAACTATCAGCTCAATGCTCTTGCACTGTGGGGCCAACACTAAAAAGAGGGTTGCTTGAGCACCAGCCCTGAGGTACCATGACAACCAATCTGGTAACTGAGATAGTTGCTAGGTAACTAGCAGGGGGATGGCATATACAGCATGGATGCCCTGAACAAAGGGATGGCTCATGAACTCAGGATGTTGGATCCTGAAAAGGATGATGGGAGACTCTACCATGCTACTCAGAATGGTGTCATTGGACGTTCCTGAATTACTTACTTCTGGAATTTTCCGTTTAATATTTCTGGACCTTGGTTGATGGGCAGCTGAAAAATGAAGAAAGTAAAATCTCAGAGATGGAGGGGGGCAGCTGCAATGATTAAGATTAGGATCCTCCAGTGATGTCTTCCGTGATAAGGGTGGGCTCTCCTCAGTGCCCTTGTGCCCTTAGAAGAGACGAGAAAGAGACAGGAGGCGCAGAGATGCACAGTAAAAGACCGTGTGCCAGTGCAGCCAAGATGAGGTGATATAATAGCAAGCCAGGAGACACTAAAATTTCCTCAGGGCTTCCAGAAAAAGCAGCCTCCCCAAACACCTTCAACTTCCAGCCTCCTGAACCGGCAGGGGTAATTTGTACTTTTCATACATATGATTTGTGGCAAATGTTGCTGCTACAACCCTGACGATGAAAACAAATGGGAGTGATAATCACCTCCCCCCAAAAGGAACAGAGCGTGGAGGTGCATGCTGGGAATTCTGTGTGGATGGTCCCCAAGTAGCAAGTCCTGTTGTTGCTCTTTCATGCCCACCTGCTCATCCATCACTTGGTGACCCTGGGCCATTCGGTACCCAATGTCTGCATGCACCCTTAGGTGTGTCAGTTTCTTCTCTTCTTACTTTACATAGCCAAGTGTTTTTAAATGTGGTTGAAGTTTTAAGGAATGTGTCTTTGAGTGGGGAGTAAAATATGACATAATATATAAAAAATTGAGGCACTACAAAAGTTTATGTGGGAGCACAGTCCTCTCAGCCTCCCCCCACCAGATCCCCTTCCATTTTGAGGCCCCTCATCAGGTTGCTATATGTCCTTGGGGTTTGAATGTGAAGTGTCCCCCACAGGCTCATGTGTTTAAACACTTGGTTCCCAGCAGGTGGCACTATTTGGGAAGGTTGTGGAACAGTAGATAGTGGAGCCATGCTGGAGGAAGTATGTCACTTGAGGGCCTTGAGATTTTAGAGTCTGGCCCCATTTGCTCTCTGTCGGCGTTCGGTTTTCTGAGTGCAGAATCGATGTGGTCAGCCAGTTTCCAATTCCTGCTATCAAGTCTCCCATGCCTTTTGTCATATTTCCCAGGCATGAGAGGCTCTAACCTTCTGGACCTGTGAGCCACAATAAACTCCTTTTCACTTAATCTGTTTTTGTAAAAAAAAAATAAATTTTTTTTTTAAAATCACAGCCACAGCAAAGACACTAACAGCCCTAGAGCAGCTTGGCCTTGTGGAATATCTGTGATGCTATGAGTTTGGATTGTCTAACCACACATGACTTTTTTTTAAAGATTTATTTATTCATTATGTGTACAGAACTCTGCCTGCACGTACATCTGCATGGCAGGCCAGAAGAGGGCATCAGATCTCATTATAGATGGTTGTGAGCCACCATGTGGTTGCTGGGAATTGAACTCGGGACCTCTGGAAGAACAGTCAGTGCTCCTAACCACTGATGCATCTCTCCAGCCCTCCACACATGACTTTTAAAGAAAAGATCTACTTTTATTGTTTAATTATGGAGTGTGTGTATGTACACATGAGTTGCAGGTGCCTGTGGAGGCCAGAAGAGGGCACTGGCGATGAACTTAGGCCCTCTGTATAGAGCAGTACATGCTCTTATCCCCGAACCCAGCTCTCCATCCTCTCTCATATAACTTTTGAGCCCTTGGCTGAGGATCTGAATTTTAATATTGATTTTCTTTTAACTACTTTTCATTTAAATCACCATGTGTGGCTGGTAGCTGCAGCATTGGAGAACCTGCTGCAAAGGTAATTTATGTATGCAGTTGTTCCTTGACTTACAATTCTGCTATCTTATAATAAACCCAGTGTTAATTGAAAATATCCTAAGAAATGTGCTTAATGTACGTTACCTTCTGAGCATTACAGCTCAGCCCGGCATAAGTGTGCTCAAAATCATCAAACAGAGAGTCTACTCTATGATAAAGTATAGAATGCCTTGTGGATTTTATCAAGTACTGTTTCGAGAGTGAAAAGCTAGCATGGGTATATGGGCATATTTTTGTACTATGGTGGAAACTGAAAAATTGTAAATAAGCCAGGCACGGTGGTATGCACCTGCAATCCCAGCTCTCAAGAGACAGAGGCAGGAAGATCAGGAGTTCAAGGTCGTCGTTGGCTACATGGTGAGTTCAAGGCCAATCGGCTACATGAGACCTTCTCCCCCCCCTCCCTCTCTCCCTCCCTCCTTCTCTCCCTCCCCAGCTTTCTCTTCCTTTTCTCTCCCTCCCTCCACTCCTCCCCTTGGCCTTGTTCTGAGGTGCCACCTGGGGTAGGGTTGGAATGGAAGGACAAGATGCCTTCTACTTGTGGACAGTGCAGTGTGCTCTGTGCACCGAGCTTGCCCTGGCCTGCGAATAGCCATGATGTGGCATTTGTCCCTGAGAAGCCTGGGTTTGGGTCTTGAGTCTTCATGGCCCATCTTGTGGGCCCTGGAAACAGGATCCGCCTTGGTCTGTTCACGGCTCTTTTGGCATGAAACCATGAATAGATTCCGGCCGTCCTTTGTGGACGATGCAATGGTGGAAACACATCAGAGCCCATGCCTGAAGTGGCCGGGCGCAGAATGATCTGGTTGCAGTGTGGCTGGGCTCAGGGACAATCCCCATCACTCAGCGTCTCCCTCTGTCCTTCTCAGGAGGCTTGCTCTATAGGAAGGAGGCAGCCAATAGCTGTGGCTGGGTCAGTCCTGCTCAGCACCACCACCAAAGAATCAGTGTCCTCCCTCACCAGCCCCGCAGCTGGGGAGTGTGACGTGCTATGGGCTGAGCTGTGAGCACTCTTCAATTCATATGTGAAATCCTAACCCTTCCCTGTGCCTCAGAATGAGGTTATATTTAGAGAGTGGTAATTAAGGTGAAACAAGGCAATGCATATATTTGGAAATATATGCATATACACACATACTCATACATGCACATATACACACTCACATGCATGCACATATACACATGTATACACATACACTTGCACACACTCAGACAGGCACATACATATACATGTATGTGCATACATACATATTCAGACATATACATGCGCACATATATACAGGTATACACACATGAACACAGGTGCACACATGCATATACATATACAGACACACACACATGCAGCTATGAGGGAGAGTTGACTACTAAAAACATGGTATGGGGGAGAATAACTACCTCAGGAAGATCAGGGATCTGTTTCCAGAACAGGAAAAAAATGCACACAGCTAGGCAAACAGCAGATGACCCATCAGGCTTGTGGCAGGGACAGCTGGCTGGATGGCTTTTATTGGGACAGTAGACAGATTCAGGGTCTGGTCAAAGATTGCCTCCACCTCAAGCATCCAAGGACTTCGTTCGCTCTCTTTAAGTTTGCTATATAGTAGAGGCTGGCTTTGAACTCCTGAGCTTCCTGCGGCTACTTCCGAGTTCTAGTATTATAGGTGTGTGCCATGCCCAGAGCTTGCTTCAGCATTTCCATTTGTAAACCAAGGCTTCTAGTGGTGCCTACTTCAAGGGGTCATGGCAGGATCGGGCATATGAACACTTGGGGACAGGCTCTCCTCCATACTGTCTGTGTCTCCATGGATCCATGAGAGCCAGGCTGCCAGCCAGCCACTGCCAGAGACAGAGGGGAGAGAAGATAGAGTTAGGGATTGGCTGGGAATGCTCTAGAAGGAAAGAACCAAGGCTTGGCCAGCTATACCAGCATGCTCTCCTGGGATATGGGTGAGAAAAACAGATAGGAAGAGAAATCACATGGCTAGAAACCATTCGATCACACACGACTGGAATCCAGAAGACCTTAAGCACAGCCTGTCACTTCTAGTTAGACTCCACCTGCCCTGGGAAGTCCTAGGAGTTTTCTGGAAAAGTGGTAACCTTGGTAATTGCCTCTGTGTGCCTTGACGCACCACTGTGTGGGATTGCAGGGATGCTGCGTGGGATTGCAGGGGTGCTGCACGGGATTGCAGAGGTGCTGTGCGGGATTGCAGGGGTGCTGTGCGGGACTGCAGGGGTGCTGTGTGGGACTGCAGGGGTGCTGTGAGGGATTGCAGGGGTGCTGTGAGGGATTGCAGGGGTGCTGCGTGGGATTGCAGGGGTGCTGTGCGGGATTGCAGGGGTGCTGTGCGGGATTGCAGGGGTGCTGTGCGGGACTGCAGGGGTGCTGTGTGGGACTGCAGGGGTGCTGTGAGGGATTGCAGGGGTGCTGTGCGGGATTGCAGGGGTGCTGCGTGGGATTGCAGGGGTGCTGTGCGGGACTGCAGGGGTGCTGCGCGGGATTGCAGGGGTGCTGTGCGGGACTGCAGGGGTGCTGCGTGGGATTGCAGGGGTGCTGTGCGGGATTGCAGGGGTGCTGCGTGGGATTGCAGGGGTGCTGTGCGGGACTGCAGGGGTGCTGTGTGGGATTGCAGGGGTGCTGTGTGTGGCCTCCAGATGGTGTAAGGGGCTGGCAGGGGAGCCAAACAGATACATCAGAGGTAGAAATTCCCCACTGGTGTGGAAGTCCTCGTAGGGAGTAAATACTCCTTAAACACCAAGCGCAGTGTGAAAATCACATCTGAGTCCACTGAGATTTGCTGCAGTTTGTGGAGAATGTTGCGGAATGAAACACGAGTCAGTCAGAAAGCCACTGGTGCTCAGAGCTTCACTCGCTTGGTGTAGAGTAGGGGTGAACTTAGGAAAGGGAGCTTGCACTCCTCAAGCAAGAAATTATGCTCATTTGATACATTTTTGAAATGTGTGTGTGTGTGTGTGTGTGTGTGTGTGTGTGTGTGTGTGTGTGTGTATTCCCCAGGAGTGGTAAATCCCAGTTGACATGAATTTATGGAAAACTTGAATGCACGTAAAGGTAGTATTTAACCCCAGCAAACAGGGCTAAGGAAGATCTTTGGGTCTGATCTCCCTCCATTCCTGCTTCCCTTCTCCTTTCCCTCTCCCAGCTTTCTTTCTTTCTTTCTTTCTTTCTTTCTTTCTTTCTTTCTTTCTTTCTTTCTTTCTTTCCTTCTTATTCCGTTAAACCTGGGACCTCACACATGCTAGAAGAGCATCGCACCCCCAAGTTTGCCAAACTCTTTCCTCTCTTTGAGACAGGGCCTCCCTGGGTAACTCTGGCTCAACTTGACTTTGCAAGCCCCCTGCCTCAGCTTCTCCATTGCCGGGACTATGGGGTGAGCAACCATGCCTAGTAGTCATTTTTGATTTATTTTTTTCTGTGCTGACGATTTGAATCTAGGGCCTTATGTGTGCTGGTCAGCAATGTGTCTCCGAGCATTATCCCCTGCCCTTTAAGTTCTTTAGCTACCCCCCGCCCCATGAGAAGTGCCGGGGATTAGAACCCAGGACCTCAGAGATACTAAGCAAGCATTTCAACCTTGAGCTGAACTCTCATCCCAGACATGTGTGCACATGGATGCGTGTGCCGGAATTCTCTGGAAAATGATCTCATCGCCTTTCCCACGCTCTTCTGTGCACAGATGTCAGTCCGTTTGCTTATTTGCTCATTGACTCACTCATATGTCCAGTCCTAGTTATGGTGACACATTAAGGCTGCTAGAAACCACTGCAAACCCATCGTTAGAAGAAGATGCTGTGGGTCGTAGAATCATAACCAACGTTTGTTTCTTTGCTTGTTTGTTTATTGTTTTTTGAGACAGGGTTTCTCTGTGTAGCCTTGGCTGTCCTGGACTCACTTTGTAGACCAGGGCTAGCCTCGAACTCACAGGGATCTTCCTGCTTTTGAAGGCGTGTGCCACCACACCCGGCTCCAACCGTTTTAAAAAAGGAGTAAAAGTCTATGCTACAAACAAAAGTCCTGCAGGAATTAAAAGGAGACATGGCTGCAGACAGAGGGTCTACACAGGCAGGTTGGTTTGTAGAGAGTAGAGAGACCGTCCTTGGGAATGTGGGAGCTGTATAGAGCTTTGCAGACTGGTTGGCATGTTAACCAGCTTACATAGGATCACAGGTCCCTAAGGTCTGGCATCCCAAGCAAGAGAGAAGGGGAGCGCATAGGGGTGGTTTAAACCCTTGTTGAAAGGCAGCTGTGTTGGGGTGGGGGTGGGGGTGGGGCAAGGAAAAGTGAACTGAGGGCTAGAAAGGACTGGCCTGGGGCTGTGTGCTGTGGGACACACAACAGACGTGTCTGAGTGTAGTTTATCTTCAAGTGGAACACCCTAGAAACCACAGGCGGACAGACTGGATTGCAGATCTGGATCCCTCCCTGAGGTCCCTGAGAGGGATGCTGCGGGTGGGGGTGGTGTGGGGTGGGGTGGGGGCTGGGAGTGGAGGGCGGGGTGGGGGTAGAGGGAGCACCATCTCTGTTTGATCGCTGTGGCATCCCATGAGCCTAGAGCGGTGCCTGGTGTGTGGAGAAGCACTGAGAAGCCCCTGGTAATAGTCTTTCCTGGGAAGAGGTTCTGAGCAGTTGACAGTGGGCCATGAGTACCGATGCAGAGGGGCCAGGACCTGTGGTAGACAGACTCACCAACATGATAAAGTAGGGAAGGGACAGAGATCACAGGAGCTGCAGGCCTCGGGGTGGGGAGTGACGCCTGACCAGAAACAGGAATAGATTCAGAAGGAGACATTGGTGAGCGCGGTTTGGGGTCATGCCTTTCCAAACTAATTTGTAGATTCACTGATGAGTGGAAAATGATAATTAAAAGTCTTCTCTCCTGATGCCATCTGGCCACTCCGAATCTATTAATTATCGAGTGTACCCAGCCCCATAAAGCTCTTGAAATGCAACTCGAGTCTGGCCTTTGGGAGTTGGAGGTTTTCTTGTGACCACCAGAGGGAGCCCATTTATTTTTATTAAATTCTGTAGAACCAGAGTAGGAATTTAATGGACACTTGGGTCACTGAGTCAAGAGGATTGCACATTCAAGATCAGCTTGGGCTAATGAGTGAGTTCAAAGGTAGCCTGGGCAATTTCATGAGACCTTCTTTGAAAAAAAAAAACAAATTTAAAAGAGCTGGGGATACAGCCCAGCAGTAAAGTGTGTGTCAGCTTGTAGGGGGCCTAGGAAGGTCCAGCACTACAGGCATGTATGCGTGTGCGTGAATGCATGCGACACACACACACACACACACACACACACACACACACACACGAATAAGGAAATTCTAGATGCTTAAGAGGAAAACAGAAAAAGGATTTGATGAGTCCCATGGGAGAAGCACTGAGGGGACCGTTTTCCTTCGATGCATCTGTTTACAGACCCCTACCGTCGTCTGCACCCATTACTTACCGCTACCATGGAAGCACGGTCCACAGCATGAGGAAGAGAAGAAATAATCCAGAGAAGGAGATGAGCTTGCAGTGCTCAGTGACAAACACAGCAAAGCCTGAGCTGTCCAGGAAGTTGCAACCCAGGCTGTCGGGTGTAAAGTGGGAAAGCATGTTGTCATAGTCCCGCATTGTCACGTGGCTGTCTAGGGGCTGTGGCTTGCTGTAGTCACCACGTCTCAAGAGAGAGACATATTGTGCAAAGCTACATTAAAATTTGGTGGAGGGGGGCCGTGGGTTTTTTTTTTTTGTGTTTGTTTTCTTGAGATGGGATCTTACTATGTAGGCCTGGCTAGCCTGGAACTCTCCCTCTCCCTCCCCCCTCTCTCTTTCTGTAGACCAGGTTAGCCTCAAATTCAGATATTTATCTGCCTCTTCCTCTGAAGGACTGGGCTTAAAGGTGGATCCCATCATGCACAGCTTAATTTAAATTTTGATGGATTTTTTAATACATGTGGCCTTCTACCATCATAAAGTCAAATGCTGAGTTATAGTTAAGTTAGGGGCTACAGAGGTGGACGAGGGGAAGGGATTCACCTTAAAGTCTCCACAGGGTAAAGCAGCCACCAAGAAAGACCTATGTGTCGGCCATGTGTCTGGACCATGGGGGAAAACAGAGCATTCAGGATAGAGATGACAAAAATCCACTTTTTATTTTGGAGTCCAAAGAGTGTATATTGTAGAAGCAAGTGCTGGCGGTAAATGTAAAGTATAAAGTTACTCTTCCAGAACATTCTCTTTCGCTTCGCCTTTTTGTTCTATTTACAATTTGATAGAGGGAACCACCCACGTATACGGAGCAATCTGTGTTCTGAAAGCCCACCAATGAAGACATTAGTCTCATCCAAAGACAACTTCCTAGGCTCCCTACAGATAGCGCTTGCCTGCATCTGTGGCTTCTGGGGCCCCATGAAGTCCTCACTTACCATCGGCTACCACATTTCCCACTTCTTACTTTGTGGCTCCTGGGCTTTCCTCCTTGATCTCGCACTATCCTCGCCTGGCCTGTCGATTTCTTTTTCCTGCCCTCCAGGCATCCACTGAGCCCTTCCTTGCTACGCCATCTTCACCTCTGCCAGACACCCACGGCCTTCATGCGTCTCCCAGGCCTCCCCCTACGTGTGGGTGAGGCAATCTGGGCTTTAACAGGCGTCTGTGGCTTCCTATTAGTAAGGGTCAAGTGCAAACAACGTCCTTATCTTGAGGTTTCTCAGTCCACTTCCTGACCCGCCTCCTGGAGCCCGTCGCTTGGATCGTGCCATCTTCCTATTTCCTTCTGAATTGCTCAGCTTCTCTGTCATCCCATGCATTTGGAACCTGCATGCCGTTTCTTTGTGTCCTTCGTGACATTATTCATAATACCCAAGATTCACCCAAAGGTGGGTGAATGGATAGAAAAAATGGGGAGTGCACACACAGAATTCTATTCGGCCCCTAAAACAGACAGGGTCTTGTCATTTGTGACAACATGGGCACAACTGAATTGCTGAGAGACGTGGTCCAGCCACAGCAGGACTAGTGCCACATGCTGTCACTCATGTGTGGTGTCTGAGAAAGCTGATCTCACAAAAGGTAGAGAGGGAGGAAGGAGCGATTGGCCCCGCAGCCTAAGTTGAAGTTGAGCAGGACGGATCAGGTCCGGCCGTGTCTTGCACAACAGGATGATCGTCATTGGCAAGAACCTAGTCCACATTTCAAAACAGAGGATTTTGAATAATGAAAGAAATGGCACTGAATGTGCCAAGTACCTTGCTTTCGTCACTACTCAGTGTATGCCTGCATCCAAGTATCAGAAAACTTTATGCACCAATTAAAGGTGAAATTTGTGGCCTAGAGGGATGAGTCGCCAGTTAAGAGCACGTCCTCTTGGCAAAGGACCCAGGGTTGGTTCCCAGCACCCACACTGGGCAACTTACAACTGCTTGTAACTCTAGCTCCCGGAGATACCACGCCCTCCACTGGCCTCCACACCCCACGAATGCATGTGAACAAATGCACACATACTCACATACACTTTTTTTTTTAATCTTAAAAAAAGCTTTTTAAGTGTCTCCCTTTTCCTCACTTGAGGACTCTGGACTCCTTCTTTGAGACCCAGCTTGATCCCATTTCCTGAGATATTGCCTCAGCAGAATCAGTTGCTCCTGATTCCGTGACCCAGAGGCTCCCCCCCCCTACGTTGGGGACCCCTTTAGCCACAGCATTTGTGAGGTGATGATGGAGCGGGGTTGTCATTTCTGTTGCCTGCTGCTGCTTCTGGCCTGTGATCACTCAAAGGCGGGGGCGGGCCCAGAGGAAGGACAGCTCCACTCTCACCAGTGTACACGTGGACTCCCTTCAGTCCATATTATAAATGTGTTTATGTGACTTGTGAAGTGACAAGAGACGCGTCTGATAGGGGCTGTTGCGAAGAAGAGGCAGTAAAAATCTATAAATAAGCTGCTGTGGCTGGTACTGTCCCACGGTTTCCACATCATCCAAGAGCGGAGTGTGTCATCTTCTGGGCACTCTGATGGGGCAGCCTGCCTCAGGCCAGGCCAGCCTCCCCCTTTTGGTGCCTAGTCTCCTGACCCTTACTCGTGTTTTCAGCACAAGGTCATTTTTTGCTCTTGCTGAGCTGAGCTGTCACTCAGGCCAAAGCTTGGCTCTGCTGAGTTCTGAGTGTGCCCCTGGGGCCAGTGATTGAAAAATCACTTGCATTTGTTGTGGCGCTGGCCAGGGTCCCTAAGCAGTGAATCACATCTGTTTGGACTCCTTACAGGTTTCTGTTGTGGAAATGCAATCGCTGTGGGGAAACAGTGTAGATCGCCTCCCCAAAATGCCCACTCCACCTTTCACTGCTCATGTGGCCTGTGCGTTCGTTCTGTACCTGGCCCCAGCTGCCTGAGTGCAGCAGCGATTGGAGCTCCATCGGCCTGGCACTCCTGCAGGGATGCATCCTGTGGTATTTCAGGTTAGAATGTAGCCCTGATGTCCACATGCTAAAGTCTTGGCTGGCAGCCTGTGGTGCCACGGGAGGTGTGGCCTTGGGGAGGCGTGGCTTTTAAGAAGTGTGGCCTTTGGGAAGGAAGTGAAGTCATCATGGGGCGGTGTTCTTGCTGCCCTTTGCTTCCGGACCACCTTGGGATGAACAGTGTTTTGCTTCACTCCTGGGCCCCATGTGACTGCTGACTGTGAGCCCAGATAATTCTTTCTTCCTTTAAGTGGATTAACTCTCACACCCTTACAACTAAGGCCACCTCTGCCTTCTCTGTCATTAGCCCTTGAGCTTCTTCCTTCTCCTCCATGTTTCTCCCAGTGGTCTCACACAGGTGGAGTCAGAATCCCTCACAGTTGGCTCAGGACACTCAGTCTATCTGTCATCCTCAGCCATCTTAGATTGGTTGTGGCAGAACCATACAGAAATGTTTTTTTTTCTTTATCTTAATTTTCATCTGGCTCTTTCCATTTCAACTCCTCTCTGTCTTCACAGACTTCCACTTCCTCGCTTTGCCATTGAGAAGTGTTCAGCAGTATGTTGCTGGAGCCCCCAGGCGTGATGGAGGCAGCCCGAGGCTTATAGGGTCTGTGTTGTCATCTCAGAGAGCCGGGAGGAGGGGAGGCACCAAGAGGAGGCCCTGGGTGAGAACAGTCACAGTGGATGGTGAACAAGTAACAGTTCTGACTGCTAGCAACAGAACCCTATACTTCCGCAGATTCAGACAAAAAGAGAAGCTGTTGGGGGCTGGAGAGATGATGACTCAGCAGCTAAGAGCACTGGCTACACTTCCAGAGGACTCGGGTTCTATTCCCGGCACCTACATGAGCTCACAGCCATCTGTAACTCCAGTCCCTGGTGGGGGGAGGGAGGGGGCTGGGGGGTCTGATGCCCTCTTCTGGCCTTTGTAGGCACTACATGTTGGTGCGCAGACATACAGGTAGACAAAATGCTCATATACATAAAATATGTTTTAAAAAAGAGAAGTGTTAGAAAAAATACAGGCACCCACAGAAGCAAAGTGCCTGAGCAATGAAGCTGGGGATGACACCGAGGGTGCAGGACAGATCTGGGAATCCATGTAGGAGGGAGCAGGGCCTGTAGGGAGTAGGAAATCTTTGAATGAAGCTGCACCCAGTGATTTAAGAAAGAATGAGAGGGCAGGGGTGTGGATAGCAGAGTTGGAGGTTGGTTTTGGGGTTTTCCCCCCCTCAGACAGGGTTTCTCTGTGTTGCCTTGGCTGTCCTGGTATCACTTTTGTAAACCTGGCTGGCCTTGAACTCACAGAGATCCAACTGCCTCTGCCTCCAGAGTGCCGGGATTACAGGTGTGCGCCACAGAGCCCGGCTGAGCTAGAGTTTATTAAATGACATTTCAACCTTTACATTTCAGTTTGGTTTATATTTTACTTGTTCATTGCATGTAGGAGGCAAAGCACACATGGAGGCCAGGGGATACTCTGCAGGAAACACTTCTCTCCTCCTGCTGTTGGAGGTCTTGGGGGATCAAATGCTGGTTGCCAATCTTAGCAGCGAGCACCTCTATTTATTGAGCCTTCTCGCTGGCCCTAAAATACATTATTAATATAGAGTTTAAGCATGAGGATTAGGGGAAGGAGACGGTACCGGGAAAGAAGGTAAGGCATGCCCAGTGGCATGGTATAAGGATCTCCGAGAGAGGACCCAAACCCAGTGATTGTTATACGTGCAAGCGCTCATCTTGAGATTGAAGGAGAGCACCTTGCTGGCTGCGTGCGCACACCCCTCAGCCTGGGGCTTCTGTTGGCAAGGCTGTGAGAGAGTCTGTCGTGATGCCTTGCGGGATCTGGGAAGGGAATCTGGTTTGGGTGCACATGGGCCAGGCTGTGAATGATATCTGAGCCTCCCCTGGACCCAGGATGCTCAAGAAAGGGGTCCAGTTCCACCTCTCTACCCCATCATGCATAACCAGGGGTAGGAACGGCATGGGCTGTCTTTAGAATAAACTGAGATAAATGGATGTGGAAGTCCTTGGCACACGGGAGGCATCTAATAAGGATGGCGAACTGTGGTCTACCGGAGCTGAGGAGGAGCCTGCACACCGTTGTCATTCCAGGGAAGGAAATATTTAGAATTAAGCACAGCCTGAGAGGGTCCCTTTCCTGCCATTACCTCCCTCGCCAAAAATAATGTTGTGTCTGCTTAGATCCTCCGTACATGTGACTTCAGCGTCCCCTCCGCCTTGAATCCCCTCTGATAAAAAAACGGAGAGGGATTGCCCTTGACCTTGAGATTTCTTCCACTGCTTTGTAGATGACCTGCAGGCAGGGCTTTAAAAACCCCTTTCTTTCACACCAGGGCTTCCTCGGTCATCCACGAAGGCCTCACCAGCCATCACTGCACCCAGCTGTTCTTTGAAGCTCTTTTTTTTTTTTTTGGCCTTGTCTTTAGAGTCAGAGCTGAATGGAGCAGAGCTGCCTTCTCTCCATGCTGCCATGTTCTTCGTGATGCTCCTGGGTTTGAAGTGGCCCATTGTCCGCCCATGGCTTAGAACCAGCCCTGTGTACAGCCTGGAGGCCACTGCAGGCCAAAGCTAAAGGTGTTGGAGGCTGAGGCCACAGAGCAGTGAGACCCATAGAGAAAGGATAGTTTTAGAAAACAAAGAAGGACTTGGCGGCCATTGTGGAGAAGGGACTGAACTCTGTTCCCGTCAGAATTCTTCTCTCTCTCTCTCTTTTTTTTAAAGATAGGGTCTCCTATGTCCCAAACTGGCCTCAAAATCACTAAATAGACAGGACTGACTTTGAATTCCCAGTCCTCTGACCTGCACCTCCTGACTGCTGGGATTACAGGTGTGCACCTACATCCTGTCTGTTGTGCTGCAGAGTAAACAGCCCTTCATGCCTGCTGACGTTAGTCTAATCCTTAGAAGCCTCAGTGGAAGGAGAAAACCCAGTGCCAAAAGTTATCCTCTGGGATACCCTCCCCCACGGGCAACCATCATCATAGTCATCTTTCCTTAAAAAAGCAAATAGGGCTGGGCGTGGTGGCGCATGCCTTTAATCCCAGCACTTGGGAGGCAGAGGCAGGAAGATCACTGTGAGTTCAAGGCCAGCCTAGTCTACAAAGTGAGTCCAGGACAGTAATAATAACAACAACAACAACAACAACAACAACAATAAACAAAATAAAAAGGCAAATAATATCTTTTTAATTATTTTATCCAACAGATCTTTCGGATATAAAATACCAGCTACTTTCTGGCATTTGAAACAAATGCCATTAGTGAACAAAACTACAAGTTCCACGCCACCTTCAGCTCACATGTTCCTGGAAGAGGGACAGCGTCTAAAAAAAGCATCCTAGGGGGTTCCCTGGCATACTCTCAATGGGTAGATGCTATACAGACATAGGCATGTGTGTTTATATAGGACACTGAGGCAGCCTCTGTGGACGGCTCTGGTGTGAACCATCGTTAGTCTAGTCGTTTGGCAAGCCCTTGGTGATTGGCAGGAGCTTCTGTGGCTCAAACAGCATGTAGACTTCTCTTGTGTACTGATGTTGCCCCCCCACCCCCTGCCCCACCCCCACCCCCTCCACCCTGACCAGGAAGTTGGTTCTGTTGCTGAAGGGCTCGCACATACAGGCTTCCTTCTGGTGTGAATGGTGGATGAAGACATCCGTTAGACACTGAGCATAATAGTGCCCTTCCTGTACCTTCTCTGGGCTCAGATGCAAGAGATGATTAAAGCTCCTGGGCGTGCCTTGTGTTTGTGTGATATGGAGGGTTCTGTGAAATGTCTTTTGGTACTCCTTCACGTGTGTATGGGTACCACATACGTGACCCTGTACTCATAGAACACCGAATACTGGGTTGGCACGGAGAGGCATCCAGTTGTATTTCTATTAGCACATCTTGATTAAAAATGTTTGGGGACCCTTCCTGGTTGTTCTTTGGAGCTGTGTGGGTTCTTAGAAGAAAACCACCATCTTCGAGCCTCAGATAGTTCCCTTTCTGAATAATGAGAAGGCGATGTCTGGTTTCCTTGCCTAATAATAGTGCCACTTACTGAGGACGCTTCCTCAAGAAGGTTCCTGTACGCATCTTGGTTACCAACTGCTGTTTCCATGGGAACATCTTTGTGGAGCCTGAGAGGATGGGTGTCTCTAGATTCTCTCCTTCTGGATTTCTGATGACAGCAGTTTTGTGAGTTACTCGGGGATAAGTGCACCCAAACTCCACAGTGAATAGAGCCTAAGAGAGGGGCATTCCTTCTGCCGCCCATCAGCCACACCCACAATGTCCGTCTTCTCTCTGCCCGCCGAGCCCCACTTCTCTTTCAAAGTGGACCCAACCTTGCAGTATCTACAAACAACACAGGACTCTGGGGCCGGCTATTTTTATCCTCGCTGTTCTGGTCTGGCTGTGACCATGAGTTGAAAATGTCGGAGTCTTTGCTGTGCACATGAGTTATTGCCGGGTGGAAAGTCAGTTGAGCTAAGCACTCCAGAACGCAGGCATCTCCTCTCCCAATTTCCAGCAGGACCTTGAGTTGGTCCAACCTTGGATCATGTGATCTGAGATCCTTTAGGGATGGCTCACGGTGGGGGTAGGGGATGGAAGGATGGGAGGCCTTGGGGGGGGGGGTCTGAGATCTGAAGCCATTCACAGCGAGGGTTCTCAGGGGGCTTCAATGTTGCCAGTTGCACCTCTACTGTCTTGTGCCTGGGGGGTTGTTTGTACTGTTGGTGGATGCTTAGAGCCCTTCCCAGCCCCTTCTCACTTGAATTTCAAATGGGGTGATTCTAGGAGGCATATGGGGCTGATATGTGGCTGGCTTGCTACTCTGGGTTGATCCAGTGGTCCTGCTCCCCTAGTGTTTAGGAGTTTCAAGTTCTAAGCAAAGCTCTCCTTACATTTTCATCGCACTCTGTGTCCAAAGCGCCGCCTCCTCCTCCTCCTCCTCCTCCTCCTCCTCCTCTGCCCATTTCTCCCTCCAGACCTGAACTTCTCCCACAGTTTTGTCCCATGTCAGTGTTTCCAGCTGCCCCGGCACGTGTCCCCTGCCTTGTTTTCATCAGCTCCCACCCTGTGAAGGTGGTGGTGCAAGCTGACGTCTTCCTGTGGCTGTGGACTGCTCAGAATTCTGTTCCCTGGCCTCTGTGATGTCAACCTGTTAGCACTTCCCCATTTGCCTCATTGATTTTAAAAACCTTTTGTTCAAATGGAACTCATTTCGGACAAGAGCATAGACTGCACTTGCGGCTTGAAGGGTTTCTACAAACAGATCCCAGGTCAGGGAACAGTGTACGACCAGGCCTCCCGTAGCCCCCATGTGTCCCTTTGTGAGTGCGCATGTGTGTACATGATTACATGTGTGTGCACATACTTACGGAGGCCAGAAGTCAATGTCTAGTGTCTGCCTTAAATACTCCCCAATTCTTCTTCTGCTTCTTCTTCCTCCTCCTCCTCCTCCTTCTTCCTCTCCTTCTCCTTCTCTTTCTTCTGAGGAAGTCTCTCACTAAACCTGGAGCTCACCTACTCCCTAGGCTGGCTGACTAGCCTGCTTCAGGGCTCGACCTGTCTCCCCCTGTTCCCTCGCAGCCTCGGTGGTACTGATGTACAGTGTTTGCCCAGCTTTTGTGTGAGTGCTGCCCTCTTTCCCAACCCCTCAGCCCCCACACCCACCCACGCGCTAAGTGTCCCAAGAGTACCCGGGATATCGATCTCACACAATAGATTGGTTTGCCCCCCCCCATGTCCTGTGAATCAAGGAGAGCAAAGGAGCAAGGGAAGTGTGCCTCCTTAGCTCTTTAGCTCGGCGTTCTGCCTGAGCTGTGGGTGGTTCGTCTCTTTCCCATGTGCAGTTTGGGCAGCATCCAGCCCGGGGCTCTTATGAATAGCACTTATATGGAGCATATTGTGCGCCTTTCAGGGAACATGTGTGTGCATTTCTGTTGTGTTTGTACCTCACGGTGGAGTTGGGCACAAGGAGTACACATGTTAAACTCCAGTAACTAGCACTGACGTGTTTTCTAAAGAGGCTCCTAGCCTCATAAGCATGCACGAAAATTCCAGCTCTCCACGGCCTCCCAACACATGGCATTTTCTGCCTTTTTTTCATTTATTCATTTGGGTGGCTTTGCAGGTCTATTTCTGGGCTCTCTTTCTACACATGTGCCAACGCCACATCATTCCAATTAACAAAGCTTTGCGGTCACTGTCGATGTGAAGCCATGCGCAGTCGCTCCTGGACCATTCTTGGGTGTTCGCGTTTCCATGTAAATGGTGCAATCAATGTACCAACCTCTAAAAAAGCAAACAAACCTAAAACAAAAGTAAAACCTGCTGGGATTTAAATAAGCATCTCGTGTAGCCTAACTGATGAGGAAGGAACATCTTTGGCATATCAAGCCTCCAAGCTGTCAGGGTGATTTGCCATCCCTTGGGGGCATCTTTTCTTGACAGTGTTGTATGTTTTTGATCATTAGAGGTCTCACGTGTCATCTATTGGATGTAGCCCTAGGACTTGAAGGCTTTATATATAATTTAATTGTTTTTATATTGTATTTACTATGTAGTTTGTGCAGCAGGCACCTTCACCCATCTCTGCAGCTTAGGTACTGTTTTAAATGATAGTACTTTATGTTTGCTTTCTGCATGCTGTCAATGCCCCCCCCCATCGCTCCCCCACTCCCCCTGCCCAGCTTCATGGTTGTTTTTGGAGCCAGTGGCCTGGCCATAGTTTGTTGTTATTTCTAGTGGTTTAATAACCTCTTAGATTTCCTGTGTATTTTCTATCAGACAGTCTATAAATAGAGTTTTATTTGTCCCTTTCCAATCCTTATAAGCCTTTTGTTTCTTCATTTGCTGGCTTGCTTTGGCAGGGACCTTTGGTAGTCTCTGATGGACTTTGCTGTGTCCCTGCTTCCTGGTTTCGTAACTGAACTCAGAGAAAACATCAAGAGGATTTTAAAAGGAAATGATTGGGTGTTAAAATCTGTCAAATGATGTATCCACAGTGATGAGCTTATCAGGTGCTTCTTTTCCTATCGTCTTTGTCAATGCAGTAAGTTGCATAGTTTGAGGTGAGAGCCACCGTCATGTTTCGGAAAAATCCTGTTTGGATGGGACCTTTAATGGTTTTGGTTTGTTTGTTTTGTTTTATAAAGGGTTTCTCTATGTATCCCTGACTGTCCTGGAACTCACTATGTAGACCAAGTTGGCCTCAACCTTACAGAGATCCTGCTGCCTTTGCCTCCCAAGTGCTGGGATTAAAGGCATGCATTGGGGTCTTTAACCTTGCTCATGTGTTGCTGGTATGGACTTACTAGTGTTCTGTGGAGGGAGTAGGCATCCATGGAGAAATGGTCTAACGTTCTTCCTTCTGCTGTTGGCTTCAGTGTCAAGGCTATGCTGGTCTCATAAAGCAAGTTGGCAGTCAGTGGCCTTGTTTCTGTTTCCTGGAAGAATTTGTGTTGTGAGTGGCTTTTTTTTTTAGCTGTTCGGGGGCGGGGGGGAATCACTGGTGTAAACCCCCCAGATCTAGAATTTTCTCTACCAAGTATCCTGGCTTTGTGTCCCACTCTGAGCCAAGTCCCTCCTTCTGAGCATGCTCCCCACCTGAGAGTGGCTGAGCTGAGTCTCTTGCCTCTAGGCTGTCCCACTGCGTTCCAGTTATCTGCCACTGTGTTACAAACAACCCTAAAGTTTACAGTGTGCATTTCACATAGCAGCCTACAGCTGGCATCTGCTCTCTTCCCTTGTAGCTGGGCACTAAAAAGAGCAGGACTAGGGTCCTCTGAAGGCCACTCACCTGTGTGGCCACATGTTCCTCACCTGGAAGGAGCCCCAGCCAAATCTGCACCTGATCTGGCCTGGCTCCTGGCTTCCACCCATAGTCATTGGGCCATTAAGGTGAGGACCCTTTAAGAAAGCCACAGGACTATGCATGGCTCTTTGAACTGGAGAAGCATGCAACTTCACTTCTGCCACCTTCTTCATCCCAAGCAAGCGAGGGAGGCCAACTCATCCTAAGTGGGACAGATCGGGCATGGCCATTTGCTGGGAGCAGCACTGGAGAGTGTGCAGGCACACTGGGAACCGCCAACGCATCTCTAGGGTCCAAACTTGGAGACCCTGTCCTCCGTGCTAGTCCTCACTATTCTAGGATGTGAGGCAGGGGAAGATGGGTGGGGCAGGACTCTCCTAGGGAGGAGCTTTGAGCAGACATGGGCGTTTCTGGAAAGCCACAGCCTGGTGGAAGAATGGGGATCTGCTTTGGTTTGATATTGAAGTCCCAGATCTTACTGTGTATCCTAGGCTGTCCTGGAACTTGATACCCTCCTGTCTTCACCTGCCCCAAAACTGGGATTATGGTGTGGAGCATCACTCATTCTCGGCAGCCGCTTACTGACCTCTGTGCTTGGGGTGGTCCTCTGCGTAAGGAGCAGTGAAGCAGACCTGGAAGTCTGTGGCGTTTGGGCACGGCAGAAGCACCTGCATGAGTCAGCTGATCTCACTTTGTTCCCCAGTGCTCACTCGGGGCTTGGCAAAGAGCTGCCATTGATGTCTGTCAACCCCTGACCCAAACCTATCTTGAGAATGGCTTTACTGAACAAAGGGGGAAGGGGAGGGGGTTTGCTTGCTTGTTTATCTTTGGTTTAACTAGAAAACCTGGGGGGTGTAGATCTCTGCCTTTAGGGGGAACTGGTTCTCAGGCCCTGGCGATAACACCTTTTACCCACTCTGTGTTACGTGGATACTTGGGTGGCCCTGGACCACACCTTGCATCCTTGGGCCTTGTATAGCTCCTTCCCCATTGACTTAGCTTTGCTCTGGCTTACTTTGAGCAATTGGACATTAGCAAGTACGGCCTAGTCAGAGGCTCGCTGATCTTTTTGTGTTCTGGGAAGATGGGCCTTCTTGGAACCTAGCTGCCCAGCTACAATGATCCTGAATGTTGAGAGGCCACTTGGGGGAGGGGAGGCAGAGGACGAGGATGAGGAGACCTTAGACAAGCTTATAACTGAATGCAGACAAGAGATGCTCCTTCAGCTGTGAGCATGTGTAGAGCTGCCAGGCTTAGCCCTGTCCACTTACCCAAGCATCAGAGCTCACAGCTTCTGGACTACTGAGTTAGAACTGTGTCTTATGTGCACTTGGTACACAAAACACCCTCTGGAAGTAGCATCATGACTGATGGCAACTCCAGGATCATGGGTCTTGGAGATCATCACACCTGTTAGCTTCAGGATGTTGAGGGATTGGCTGTCATTCAGTTGGTGGACGGCAACTATGTCTCCCCAAAACCTGTACTGCCCATGGTGATATAGTGAGGGGGCAGCAGCCTGCTCTGACGGTGGGACTTTGGGAGGCAACTGGGATTAGTCTCGGGTTGGAATCCTCGTGGCTGAATCCTGGTGGCTTTCCAAGAAAAGCGACAGAGACCAGACAGAGAAGCGGACATGCTTGTGTTCCCCTCTCGCCATGTGCAGCCCTTGAGGATGCTTCCAGCAAGAAAGCCATCACCAGTCACAGCCCTTGACCGTGGGCCCCCAGAACTGGGAGCCAAAACAGACCTTTGTCTTTAGCACTCACCCAATCTATAATACGGTATATTATTTAAGTGTGTGTGTGTGTGTGTGTGTGTGTGTGTGTGTGTGTGTGTGTGTGTGTGCAGGCCCACATATTCCTCATAGCACACATAAAAGTCAGAGGACAACTTGCAGGAAACGGTTCTCTCCTTCCACTTTGTCAACGAAGGTTCTTTTCTGTTGTCTCTGCCCTGCTGTGTAAAGCAGGCCGTTGATCTTCAGAAGACTCTCTTGTCTCTCCTCCCATCTCTCTGTAGTTCTAAGTGCATACCACCATGCGTGCTTTTTTTTAATGTAGGTTCAGGAGACTGGACTCCGGTCATCAATTGCACACACAGTATGTGCGATTACCAGCTGATCCATCTTACTGACCTTGATAGTGTGTTTGTTAGTGGCAGAAAATGGACCAATTAACATATCAACACAAGGAGAATGAACACTCAGTGCTGGGCTAAGCGCAGGAGAAACCTCAAAGGGCAAATAGTTAGAGCCAGAGCTTGGCACGGTAAGGAACAAAGGGTTTCAAGATGGCAGACGATTGGGGTGGGGGGGGTTTGGGGGGGAGTGGAAATGCTGATAGATGATGACCTGGAAATAGGAATTAGCACCCTTGGGCTGGTGACAGTGAAGAAAAACTGCTGGAAGGGAACAGCCACCCCATTCAGAGACAGATGGATGTCTTGGCGCAAAGCCGAGTTTGCCCAGACTCCAAATATGTTCTAGCTCTTTTCTCCTTGAATTTAAAATTCAGTTCTATTCCCATGGAAAGTGCCCAGGTGTTTCCAATTCATTGATATTTAAGTCCTTGTTGAGTGTAAGTTATATGTATATGTGTGAAAAGTTGTCTGAGGTGTATTTCTGAGGCTGTGCTTGTCTGGGCTTGAGCCCCATCAGACTTCAGCCAGATTTACCACCTCTTGGCTGCTCAGCCAAGAATGGAATCAGAGTGGAAGTTTGTGACCAGAAAGCAATGGTTCCCAGGGGAGATCACAGAGAAATGTCCCAATGGGTTACTATGGCTGTGTCCACCGAGAACACACAGTTGTGCCCAGCTCTTTGAAGAGGCCATGAAACCTTGAGCCTGTTGATGATGAAGTCAGAGGGACAGTTTGTCCCGGATGATTTGACACATCAGTCATCTGGGCCAGCCACCTCTCAGAAACAGGATTATAGTAGGAAATGTATTCCTGGCAGCGGAAGGTGCCCCCAGTGGCCTGCTGGAGCTGGCCGGAGTGGGAGACAGGCCTTCTAGCACTGTAGGACAAAGAAAAGAATGGCCCAGGCCCCTCCTAGTGGGAACAAGGAGGCTGGAGCCATGACCCTGTGAGAACATCTGGACAGCTGTGGGGCTCCCACTCCTCCAAGGATGTCCCTCCCACTCCTTACCCGCTCAGCAGGAAAGGCTCTTTGGGTGAGGTTTTTTTTTTCAAGTGTGAGTTTGCCTCACACCAGCCCACAGCTGCTCAGTTTTGTCCTGCTGGTATCACTGAGGCTGCCCGTCCATCACTCTGGGATTCTCTTTCTTCTAGTTTTGTGTGTGTGTGTGTGTGTGTGTGTGTGTGTGTGTGTGTGTGTAACTTTACCCCATCTTTTCATCTCAGCTTTGGACCTCCTGCTACACCCTATGCTCCGCCAAAAGAGTCCGACATTTTGACATGAAGCTGTCATCTGCAAAGTTCACTTAAGACCTGTGCAACCAACTTACAAGAAAAAAAAAATCCCCACCCCAAAAAGTAAAATCTCATAATAGTTTAAGTAAGCTGACGGTTTTGTGTTGGGCCACACTCTGAGCTATCCAGGGCTGCATGTGACTCATGAGCCACAGGATGGACATGCCTGCTAGTAGAAGGCGGGGGTTTGAGAGCACATGAGCAGAGAACAATGTCACATGACACTTAATGAGACAAGTAGGAGCCCGGAGGGGGCAGTAGGACCGAGGCGTTCCTTAAGCCTCATAATGAGGAAGGCTGAGCCTCTGCCTGGGCACTATCACACTGAGGCTGATATTGCCCTCAGATATTGAAGTCCTGAGGCTGAGCCCACATTGCAAGGTGTTCAAGTCCTTCGTGGGGTGCTGTATCCTCTCTGTGTGTGTCCCCCACGCTCAGAACTCAGTTTGCTAGTTACAGGCATAGTAACATCTTCTGTGTGTGTGTGTGTGTGTGTGTGTGTGTGTGAGAGAGAGAGAGAGAGAGAGAGAGAGAGAGAGAGAGAGAGAGAGAGAGAGAGAGAAGAGAGGGAGGCACATGTGTGCATGTGTGCGCGTGAATGTTTGTGTGCATGAATCTGGGTAGCTTTGGGCCATGGCACCTGTGTGGGGCCAGAGGACAACTTTGGGTGTCAGTCTTTGCCTTGCACTTTAAGTCAGAGTGCACACACCAGGCTAGCTCACCCTTAAGCGGCTAGGGATTCTCCTGTCCCCACCTCCCGTCTCATCACTAGAGCACTGGGATTACAGTGCTACCATGCTTGGCCTCACATGGGTTCTGGGGGTTCAGACTCAGATCCCAATACTTAAACAGTGACTGCTTCATCTCCTGAGGCATCTTCCTGCCTGTCTCTTGGCTCTGTTGGCTTCCTCCTCAGGCAGGCCCTTCCCTACAAGGACAGTGTCAGCTTCTGCCAGCCAAAGACCTTACCGAGAACCCTCACAATCTGCCCTACTGCCCAGCTGCACACCACCTGAGCGGGAACGAGGCTTTGCTGGGCCAGGCTTCCGGTCAGGCATTAGCATCAGCTCTACCCAGATACACAGAGGCTGAGCCTCAGAAGAAGGGTGCCGCCCCAGGAGAACTTAGGGTAATGCGGGGGTGGGGGTGGGGATGGGGGGGTGCTGCGAAGAGTAGGGAAGTGGCTAGGAATGTGGTTCAGTTGGTAGAGTGCTTGCTTAGCATGCAAGAAGCCTGGGTTCAATTCTCAGCACTATATAAACTGGGCATGGTAGTACATGCCTGTGAGCCAAGCATTTACAGGGTCAGCAGTTCAAGGTCATCCTTGGCTACATTGTGAGTCAGAGGCCAGCCTAGGATAGGTGACGTCATATCTTAGAAAAACATTTTAAAGTGCCCTTGAATGTAATTGTTCTTTACAAATGAGAGGAGGCGGGGAGGGAGGAGAGTCTTCCAGCCCCTGACACAGACCATGCCTGCTGACGCTCATTCCATGAGTATTTGTATTTTCAAGGTCCTCGCTGGACGTCACACAAGTCAGGAGGGGCTCCCATAAATAGCTGTGGCCTCAGGTGACAGCTAGGCTCAGAGCCCATGGGCAAGCACTCGCCGGTCTCCTCAGTGCAGCAGTGTTCCGTCATGCTCCATGCTAACAGAGGTTCTCAGAGCACAGCCATGAGAATCTGGCAAGGCCAAGCTGCTTCCTTCCAACTGCTCATTGTCCGAGGTCTCCGTGAGCTGGGGATTGTCAGTTCCTATTTAACACCCGCTGCCAGTTCAGTAATGGAAACAACCACATGCGCTGATAATGCATGGCAACAAATGAAAGAGAACCATCCCCTCCCCCACGTGAGTGTCTCCATGGATACAGAGGATGAAGATTTCCATCCGTGGTCTGGACAGAGTCCCAACCAAACATCGCCAACCCAGACCGTGTAGAGCTCCCAGAACGTGCCTGCATCCTCCAGTGACTGCGGCAAATACCTGGGGCAGTCAACTGAATAAGGCAAATGCTGGTTTGCCATCTTGTGAGGGTTTTGAAGTTCCAGACCACGACCGAGGGACTTGTCTGCTTTGCGGCCCGTGGCAGCATGTTATGGTATGGTGGAACACAGGGTGGAACAAAGCCTTTCCCCTTGCCGGGTGTGGTGACGCACGCCTTTAATCCCAGTACTCGGGAGACTGAAGCAGAGGCAGGCAGATTGCTGTAAATTCAAGGCCAGCCGGGTCTACAAAGCAAGTCTAGTACAGCCAGGTCTACACAGAGAAATCCTGTCTCAAAAACCAAAAAAAAAAAAAAAAAAAAAAAAAAAAAAAGAAAAAAAAAGAAAAAGAAAAGAAAGAAAGAAAGAAAAAAGACAGAAAGAAAGAAAAGAAAAAGAAAAAGCTGTTCCCCTCTTGGCCAGGACACTATGAAGAAGAGGAAGGGATCAGGGTCCCATAGTCCCCTTAAAGGGACTTATGACTCAGTTCTTTTTCCACCATGTGGGCTCCAGGATCAAACTTAGGTCATCAAACTTGGGCACAAGTGCCTTCACCCACAAAACCATCTTGCTGGCCCTAGTTTTGATGTTTATTTTTGGGTTTTGTTTGTTTGTAATTGATTGATTGATTGACTTTTAAGCAGGATCTTACTGTGTAGCCCTGGATGGCTTGGAACTCACTCTGTAGACCAGACTGGCCTTGAATTATTTTTTTTTTTTTTCGTTTTAGACAAATCCAGTTCTTGGCTCAGAATGGATGTTGGGATATAGGATACACATGTCTCATTACTGAAGCCATCTGTGTTAACTGTACCAAAGTGTGACCTTTGTGTCCAAGGGGTCATTATAAACATTTTCATTATAGGCCAAGTACAAGTACCACTCATTAGGAAATCCAAATCCCTGATGCTTCAAAACCCAAAATGGTCAGAGCACTGTTCCAATGACACAGGGGTGGCAAGGCTCATAGGGTGGGGCAAAGCTAACACCAGGGGAAGGCCACCCTCAGGCCATGTATGTAAGGTGTAAGCAAGGCATGCTGACTTCAGTCCCACTCCTAAGGCAATCCCATTTTGTATGTGCAAATGTGTATCCCAGAATCTTAAACAACAACAACAAAAAATATTCTTAAAAAGTATCCTTTCAAAAAATTACTCTGGTCCCAAACATTGAGAGGCTAAGGAAGGCATTAGGCAGAAGAAAACCATGAGAGAGACTGGTGCTCAGAACCCACCTGTGCCCATATGCAGGTGTGCGCAAGACTTTTTATATCAGCTGTGTCACTAGACACTTGCCGGCATCTTGCCCCTGCAACATTGCACTACTCTGTAGAATACAGACTGTCACCTGCCTTCTTCCCCAGGGCAGGCTCACGCATCCATTCACTCTCAGCTGCCCACACACATAGGCATGTCAGGGTCTTTGATGGACATGGCTTGTGGCCTGAGGACAGTCTGGAGTGGCCTCTGCTCCTTGCTGAATGACTGGCAGTTCATTTTGGGTGGTTTTCAAACAGCCTCGTGTGGTCGGGGCTGTGACCCAGTTCCTCATCGATAGCCTGGAGTACTCAAGGCCCTGGGTTTGATCCCCACCGTTGCAGCCTCCCCACAAGCAAAACCCGAAATGATTCGGTAGTGAGGCCCTGCTCATCTGGGGGAGATGGTAGGTGACAGAGACCAGACTGTTTGCTGTTCCTAGACAGGTAATGTGGGCCATGCCTTAGCTGGAGAAGGAGGACGCTGTTGGGTAGCTGGCTGTTTTCGAGTGGCAGTGACTTGCCTGTTTGTGTTTCCCCTTTTTCCTCTCCCCTGCTCCCAAATTACAGAAATCAAAACATCCAGGTCATGTTTCCAGATTTCAATTTCATAAACCAAAAACACATTTTAGGTCTCAGGGGACTAAAGACACCTTCATCTTGTTAACTCTAAATCTTCAGTATTTACACAGCAAGAGCTCATGGAACTCTTTTCCTTTTTTAGATACGCTGGAAGGATTGGCTGTTCCTTTGCTAAAGCCTCTTCTTTTTCAAGATTGATTTCCTTTTTAGTTGTGGGGTGTGTGTGTGTGTGTGTGTGTGTGTGTGTGTGTGAGAGAGAGAGAGAGAGAGAGAGAGAGAGAGAGAGAGAGAGAGAGAGAGAGAGAGGGTGGGGAGAGGAGAAACAGACAGAGACGGAAACAGAGAGACAGAGACTGCAGTAATTGGCAGTTGAGAGCCTCCTGATGTGGGTCCTCTGGAAAAGCAGCTACCTTTAACCAGCCCCAACCTTATTGTATTTATTCATTGCGTGCATGGTGCATATTCATGTGTACGTACACACACAGGTGTGCTCAATCCTATTCAAGAACACCATGGTGTCCCACTCTATCACTTTCTACTTTATTCCTTTGAGACAGGGTCTCTCCTTGAACCCACAGCCTGCCATTTTTCAGCTAGGCTGGTGGCCAGCAAGCCCTAGTGATGATTCCTGTCCCTGCCTACCTGGCTTTTTATGGGCGCTGAGGGGCCAAACTCAGGGTCTTATGCTTGTGGGGCAAGCATTCCTACCTACCAAGCCACTTCCCCACCAAATTTTATTCTTATATGTTCATTTTGAGTAGCTTTTAGTTTTTTTTTTTTCTAATACTGGGATAACGCCCAGGGCATCATGAATGCTAGCACGCACTCTACTCCTGAGCTGTCTTGACACGGGGTCTTCATAAGTTACCCAGGCTATGCTTACACACATGATCCTCCTGCTTCACCACCCCGAGTAGCTGGAATTACATCACTCTACACAGTCACATTAAGGAATAATTAGAATACTCATATCTCTTTGTTTCCTGGTGCTGCTTGTATAGATGCAATGGCTACAGTTGATTGGTCATTTGTTGGTTGTCCTTTAGAAATCTGGCTCTGCTCTAGGCCATGCACAGTGTGGCCTCGGTGAGTCCTCACAGACATACAATAATGTCACCCTGAGTCCCAAGTTACTGGGGATCACTTAGCTTGCACGTGGCAGGGCTAAGATTTAAAACGCCATCTGTCCAACTCCTGGTCCATCTCCCTTCCTGTCTGCATCTCACTGGTGATGGAGGAAAGATGGGTGGTTCCTGTAGCCGCCTCACGTGTAGGGATGTGCTATTCTTTGGCCCTGGTAAACTCCATTGTGATATGAATGACTCATTTTCATATAAGCTAAGACGAGGCCCTCAAACAACTGATAGGTTTTCTGTATTATGGTTAGGAAATTAAGAAGAAGTGGCCTCGCCTAAGCCCTGTGCCCTGGGGGCAAAACTGAGAACTGTGTGTGTGAGGGCGTATGGGCAGAGGTATATGCGTGTCTTATACAGAACCTGCAGGAGGATATTGGGTGCCCTGCTTTGTGACTCTCTACCTTAGTCCCTTGAAATAAAGTCTCCCACTGAACACAAAGCTAGACTGGCAGCCAGCAAGACCCAGTGATCCTCCTGCCTCTGCCCTGACCTTATCTCAGAGTTAGAGGTGTATGCACCTGTTTTGTTTTATTTTATAATGGGTATTGGGGGTTTGAACTGGGGTCTTCATGCTTGACCAACAAGCTTTCTTTGACATGGAGTCATCTCCCCAACCTTCCATATGCCTCTTTTTAGCTTCTTTTTATTCTACAAAGTGCTTCCGTAAGTGGAAAAGATGGATGTTCTTTTTTTTTTTTTTTTTTTTTTTTTGGTGTTTTGAGACAGGGTTTCTCTGTATAGCCTTGGCTGTCCTGGACTCGCTTTGTAGACCAGGCTGGCCTCGAACTCACAGCGATCCGCCTGCCTCTGCCTCCCGAGTGCTGGGATTAAAGGCGTGCGCCACCACCGCCCGGCTAAGATGGATGTTCTTAATTTAAAGAAAGAAAGGAAAAAAAAAAAGAGTATGCCAATGATCCTACGATCTACAGTGAAAACCGATTTTCTATCCATGAAACGATGAAGAAGGCAAAAGAAATTTGTGCTAGTTTAGGGATTGCACCTCAAAGTGCAGGCCCTGTGGCCACAAAGCAAATAAGAGCTTAATTAATACGGAGAAGATAATAAGTCATAGGGTTTGGTACTGTTGTGGTTTCAAACATCCACTGGGGTCTTGAACTGATTCCCTGTGGATTGAGGGCCTTGTGTTACCCCCAGGGACATATGGCTCTGCCTCCTCATGCCCTGTGGGCATCCTCCAGCTGTTTCTTGGTTGTGGGCAGGTGGGTGGGGCGATGGGAGGATGGGCATGGAAGCCGAAGCCCTGCGGGGTCTGCAGTCCTGTCCCAGCTGGGTCCTGGCTTCAGGGTGTTGACAAGGAGACCCACCCCCCACAGCAAGAGACGTTTTCCATGTGCACATCCTCAGATGGCTCAGCCCTGCATTCGGGCCGACCCACATCAGTTCCTATGCACACACAGCGCGCGTGTGCGCGCACGCGCGCACACACACACACACACACACACACACACTGCGCCCTCATTTTGGGGTTTTGGGTTTGGGTTTTTTGAGGGGGGTGGTTGGTTTTTGGTTTCTTGGTTTTGTTTGTTTTTAGTGTTTCTGTTTTGTTTCTTTTTTTTTTTTTTTTTCATCTTCCATTTAACTGCTCGTTATTTAGCACAGAGATGGTGTGAGTGTACAGTATTGCTGAGCTCTCCATTATGGTACAATTGGGGAGACTGAGAGAACCCTAGCCCGAGGGGAGGATGCTTCTAGGCGGAAGGATCCCTTCAGTTGAGAAATATTAATAGGAATTGGGAAGAGGTAAATAAAGAACGGCTTCAAGTATATGAAAAGTCAGGGCGCAGGGCTGTCAAGGGTGAAAGAGTTAAATGTGCTCAGCAAACAGAGCCTGCACTCTTGAGTGGACGAGGTGGGAGTAGAGGCAGGCAGAACTGCCTCTGTGAGTTGGGTGCTGTAAAGAGGCGGTGGGGAGAGGCAGAGAGCAGCGACGCTCACTTGAAAGAGATGCAGCTGGAGAGAGCTGTATCAGCTTTCTACAAATTATCCAATAAACTGACAGGGAGAAAAAGTGGTTTTGGTTGGTCATAGTTTTAGAGGTTCTGTAGCTTTAGGCCTGGGGCAAAGCATCAGAGCTGCTCAAAGCGGCTCACCTCATGGCAGCTAGGAAGCAAAGAAAGAGGAGAACGGACTGGTTTCCCAATGTCTCGATGACCTAACTTCCCCCCACTGGGCTCCACTTCCTAAAGAGTCTGCCACCACCCCACAGGCTGGTAAGGAAGCCTTCAGCACATGAGCCTTTGAGGAGATATTCCAGAGTCAATGAGCCAAACGGCTTTTAACAAAGGTGCAGTGGCCAGATATAAAGGGTTATAGCATCCATCTTTCAGTAGTGCCACAGGCTAGCCCAAGTCTTCAGCATGTGGGCTTTGAAGGCATGCCACATCCTAGCTATGGCAAGAGGGTTGCCCAGCACCTGGACACTGTCGGCGGAGATCTGGGGTAAAGTGCGTTTGAGCAGGTGTGCCCGTCGGTTGGCTAGAAGAAGAACATGGCTAGGTCAGGGTATGGGGCATGATGGGAAACTGCTTGGCAGTTCCGGGACAGAAAAGTAGATGGTGGTGGTGCTTCATCTGCAGGTGTCTGGGGGAAAGAATTGCTTCAACTTTGTTAGATAGAAGGAGGCAGGCGAGGGTTGGGGGCGCAGCTGGGGGTCTCCTCGGGTGAGGAACCGGAAAAAGAAGCAAGTTGGGTGGAAGAGATGATGGTCCAGATTCAAGGTCAAGATGCAACAGCAAAGCAGAGATGCTCACGGTGCTGTTGGCGTTGGTTCTGATGCTCAGCGGACACTGTAACAAGCTCGGGAGAAAGTGAGATCTCTCAAGGGGGGGAGGTCTGTGCAGAGATGACAGCCAGGCGGGCAGCCGGGTGGGCAGAGAGTGGCTCTGGTTGAAGAAACCTACAAAAATAGGAGCCTCTTTATGGGAAGAGGCTCCAAGAAGAGACGGCAGGTGTGTGGAGGCCAGGGCCAGCTGGACTGCGTCACAGTGACACTAAGTACTATGTGTCCACAGACTTCCCTCAAATCCTTGCCAGGTGTGGTGGGAACATTTGTGGGAGCTCTGGATGCACAGATGAGAGGAGAGTGTGAAACAGAGGGAAGGGGCAAGGCAGGGTGCTCCCCGAGAAGAAGGGGCCCGAAGGGGCATGAGAACTGAGCACCTCACAGGACACTGAGAGGCCAGGGGTGACCAAGGGTGGCGAAGCGGGAGGCGGTTCCAAGGCCAGAGAGGGATGGGTGCGGTTTGGAAGGCTGCAAAGGTTGTGTTGATGTTTCTGTTTCTTGGTGGATGTGAAGGGCTGGGTGCGTGGGATGAGAAGGTTGGGGCTGAGGGGAACAGGAAGAGGGAGGCCCCCCGGCATTCTAGGGGAAGATCTACACCTCTGAAAGGCCCTCCCTGTCTCTGGCTGGGCAGTAGCCTGCGCCCTGTTCGAAACCCCTGCCCAGATGCGGTACCAGTGTTAAACCTGAGCTTTCTCTGTCCACCCAAGGGTAGGCTGGCAGGATCCTGGTTGTCCGGTGACATTTAATGATGTTCCCCTCACAATGGTCAGACAGCAGGGGGAAACTGCTGGGACATTGGAGGGGTGGTGGTGGAGGGAGGGGCTTGGGGGAGAGGGGCCTGAGGATAAACAGAAGGGGCCCAGAGCAATGTGGCCTGCAAAGGAAAAGTGTCCTGTTGCAGATGTTCCCAGGAGGGCCGGGGTGTGATCAGAGCCTGGCCCGGTGCCCTCTAGCACATCTGCTGCTCAGCTGTCTCTGGGTTCACACAGCACATGGCTCTTGGGTGGGTGTGCATCAGAACAGGCCATGGCTTTCTTGCTCATGAGAAACCTTGCTTCAAAGAGATTTGCCTTTATTTTCATTGGCTTGGGAGGGGTAGGAGGTGGGGGGGGCGGTGAGTCCAAACAAAAGCTAGAACCTCTCTGAAGAAAACACGGAGGCTCGGGGGCACTTTACTCAACCTTGCTAGCTCAGTGCACAGCCCTGTTCTGAAAATGCCGTGCCGGGCTCTGACTCTCCCACTGGCAGCTGGCGTTTGTAGTAGCAGTAACCTGTGCCTTATAAGCCATGGGATTCTGAGCCTGAGAAGACGCAGCCACACCCTGGAATGTGGGTGTTTTCCCTACCAGGCCTGTTAGTTACAAATGGGCTTTTTTTTTTCTATGCTGGGCATACCCCGGGTACCCCAAAGATGCCCCTCTGTGTGCTGTTGAGAACAGAGGAGTGCTGCATCAGTTCCCTGCTCGTCTGTGGGCCCCAAAGTCAGTTCATCTTTGTGGTCTCAGTCCCTGTGAACCCCAGGATGTGATGTTGAACATAAGAGATAAATTCTGAAGCTTCGAATCACCTGGCAGAAATAAGGAATATTTAAAGAGAGATTCCTCCAGGCCCACTGTATAGCACTGCAAGAGACAAGATCTGTTATCATGACACTTGTCACTCTCGGTTAAGATCCACAGCTTGTCACCAAGATAATCTTCCAAATAAAATCTTGCTATCACCTCCGTTTTCTCAGAACCTGCAGTGACACACAACACCCCCCCCCCCATGTCCCCTGTATTCTGTGTAACCGTCTCTGCCTGGCTTTGCCCTGGGTGGTCACTGAGGATGCTTCCGTGGGAGCTTTCCGTGAAAGGGCGGCCCCTTCCTGCCCTCTATGAACAACTGCTCGCCCTGCCTTTGCCCCTGCGTCTCTGGGCACCTGTGGCTAACGCACAAATCTGAGACAGCGATAAATGAAGGGACAAAAACTGGGGGTTCTTAACGCTGCCCAGGATCAGAATCCACAATGCTGCAGCCACTGTGGAAAGTAGCACGAAGGTTTCTCAAATTTAAATTAAGACCAAAGGCACGACGTGATCAACAATTATGGTTTGGGGTTAGGAATGGAGCCCCACTGTTTCCTAGGCTGGCCTTGAACTTGGGATCCTCCTGCCTCAAACAGCATGCCAAATCATAGGGATCATAGGTGTATTTTGCCATAGCTAGTCTACCTTTGAATATTTACCCCCAAAGAATTAAAAGGAGAGCCTTGAACAGATGTTCAGACACGCACGTTCATGGTGATGTCATTCACAGGAGCTGAAACACAGGAGCAGCCCAATGCCCACAAGTGGGCGGATAAGGGAATGAGCCAGATGTTGCTATAGGCGTACAGCGGGGTGTTATTCACCCTTGACCTGGAAGGATATTCTCACATACGCCACGAAACGGATGACCCTCGAGGACATTGTACTGAGTTAAATGAACCAGTCACAAGAGGGGAAATGCTATTCCTATGTGATTTGTTTTATAGACGCTGCCTCACATAGGCAAATCCATAGACAGAAGGGGCTGAAGAGAGAAGGAAGGGGACCCAGCACGTGTGTTTTATAAAAGGACAGACCTTCTAGGGCAGTGGCTCTCAGCCTTCCTGGTGCTGCGACCCTTTAATACAGCTCTTCTTGTTGTGACGACTCCCAATCGTAAGATTATTTTTGGTTGCTGCTTCGTAACTGTAACTTTGCTACTGCTATGGGTCATAATGTAAAAATCTGATATGCAGGGTATCTGATATACGACCCCTGGAAAAGGGTCATTTCTGCCCCCCCCCGCACCCCCACCCCAAAGGTATCATGACCCACAGTCTGTGCTAGGTGGTTGTAAGGATGTGGCTGAGGCTGCAGTGCGGCCTTTAAACACAGTGTGTGCACTTTGTCATCTTCCCAGCATTCATTAGCAGTCCCCGAGACAGCCTCCAACACGCTCATCTCCTGGAATCTACCAAGAATGAGTCGTCTTCTAGGTCCACCTAAAACTCCCCTCATCCCAGGTCGTCCTCCCTTCTGGGGTGTGGTGTGTCCCTGCTGGCATCCTGTCTCGTTACTTATTCTGTGTAATATTATTCTCTTCCTCCTTCCCTTGCTGTTCTGCATGGCCGAAGGTTCCTTTGTTCAAATCCTACCTCTGCCCCTTATCAGCTGTGCGGCCATTTCCATTATCTGCAAAGTGAGTAGCACGGATGAGAAGCAGCGCATGATTGCGGCGAGGGGCAGAGTGGGCACGAGGCCCATGCTGGTCCAGTGAGATCTAGCCACGTGTCCTCACGTAGAATTCAGCTGTCCATACAGAAGCCCCAGGGCCTCTCAAAGCTGCACTGCCTAGGGGTGAGCAGGGCGGGAGTATGACCATAAGGGCTCCTAGTGTCCTCGCTGGGATAAGAAGAAAGCGCTGTGCACCCTTCCCCCATGGTCCGCGTAGAAAGTTAGACTAGGGTGCGCATGCCCCAGCTCAGCGGGCTCACTGTCACTCTCCTTCTCCCTAATAACTCCACGCTGACGTTTCACTGGGCAGGACTCACCATCCACATCTGCCATGGAGGGGCCACGAAAGATCTGCTTTCAAGCTAGGAATCATAGAGGTGGCTTTGTTCATTTGTTTGTTTATCCATCTATCCATCTACTTATTTTCATGACAAGATTCTACCTCATAACCAGGCCGATGGGAAAGCCCATCTCAAAAACAAAACAAAACAAAAAAAAAAAGTAAATGACCATTGAGGAATGGCACTTGAAGTTGTCCTCTGGCTTCCACATGCATGCTCACATGTATCTACTCATGGTTTTTCTGCATACAGCACACATATGCACAGGCATGCATGAGCACACACACACACACACATACATACACACAATTATACTGCAAGCATGCGCTGTAATGTATTTAGCAGTCACTTTAACTGTTCTAAGCTTTCTGTTTCTAAGTCTTACTGCAGAGAGAAGCCTTGAGCACACACATCTGCATCTCAGTTACACACCATATAAAGTTTCAGTCATGAACAGACCGCACACTGGACTGTGATCCTTAGGAGCACATGACCCAGTGTTGCCCCTCAGCCTGTGGTAACTGCATCCTGTGATGTTCACAGAAACCTAAGGTCGCCTAAGGATGCATTTATCAGGATATAGATCCATTGTCCAGCATCCTGTGACCAGACATCTAGATTGAATCCCCATTTTCATGGTAACAGGGTCCTAGACAGGATGCACCAGAGCAGAGAGCACACAGGCCCCTAGAATTTCATTTACACAGTATCTTCAGATTGCCATCCAGAGAGACACTGATCAGTGCAAACTCCTCACCCCACCCCAGTACCAACTGGTACTAATCACAAAGGTACTTGTGCCGAGTTGATACAAAATATCTGAGATGCTAACGTGGTAATCACTGCAATTTTCCAAAAAAAAATGTTGAAAACTCCTTGTGTTTCTCCTGTGAGAACTCAATGCCCCCAGCTTTAGATAGATGTACTGTCTCGGCGACAAGGCTTTCAGAGGTGTTCCAGAGACGTAGTGGCTTTGTGGGAAGACTGGCTGCTGTGCACTGTGGGTCACTGCAGATCAGACCAGGATGAGTCTAGGCTTTCCTCCCCCAGAACTTCCTCCGGGGTCAACTGGAGGAAGGAGGGACCTGGAAGTTTCTTGTGACTGGAACTCTTTAGAGAAAGATTGGTACCCACACACAACAAAGATATCCGAAAGCTTTGACTCTCTTGGCATGCACACAGCCCACTGGCAGTCTGCAAACGCAATCTTATTTTAGGAGCAGGGGCAGAGTGAGTGACAGTGCGACAGTGCAGGTTGAGAATTAGGGCTTCCTTTCAAGTTGGCAGCTTCTAGCCTGGAGGCCTCATTTGCTCTGATGCTTTCGCTGTGGCTATAGATTCAAAAGTTTAAGTATCTGTCACTGCACACATAACAGGATACTGAGGGGGGCACCCTATAAATCAAATGCTTTCAAGGTGATCTCTGAGTCTTTCTTTGTCATCTCTTTTTTTTTAAGTTTTTTTTTTAATTTTAGTAAGAAGTAGGCTAAATTTTAAAAAGTTAAATGAGAACAGGAAGTAATTCATATACATTGTAATTATTTGTTCCTTTTCAGTTCTTGTTTCCAAATACCAAGAACAGTTAAATCATGCATGCCTTTTTCATATTCTGATTTTCTTACCCAATAAGAAACATTTTTGTGTTTGGACACAGTCTCCTTACCTGTTATAAATGACTCCATAGCCACGCACCAAATGCTTATGCCACAGTTGTTGGTAGTGTGGAGCTCAGTCTTGAATTGTTGTCAATGCAAACATCTATGTCTTTTCATCAAAAGGATGGGTTTTGGTGACTGTAAACTCTCAGGAGTGCCTTTTCTAGGAACATCTTTTTGTTCCAAACATCCAGTGTTTCCTAAAAGGTTTGTATCAAGTTCTGCACCATTTGGAGCTAAGGAGATAGCTCAGTAAGTACAATTTGCCATTCAAGCTGAGCAGTGGTGGTACACTCACCTCTATTCCCAGCACTTGGGAGGCAGAGGCAGGCGGATCTCTGTGAGTTCAAGGCCAGCCAGGTCTGCAGAAAGAGTTCCAGGACAGCCAGGGCTATACAGAGAAACCCTGCCTCAAACCTCCTCCCTCTAAAAAAAGAGCTTGCCATTCAAGTATGGTGACTCAAGTTAGATCTGTGCAAGGATTTTTTTTTTCTGGGAGGGGAAGGGCTGGTGATCTAACTTGGTGCTGGAAGCAGAGATGGTGGATTCCTGGGGTTCATTAGCCAGTCAGCTTATCCTAATTGGTGAGCCCCAGGTCTACTCAGTGAGAGACTTTTTCTCAAAAAGTAAGATGGCCAGCTCCTAACACTGGACACCCCAAGGTTGACCTCTATACCTATGCACACACACGTACACATGTACTTGTTCATGGGGTACCCCCACATATGCACACACATGCACATACCCACATTTTCTTTTTCTTTTTTTAAAGGAATAGAAAGTGTAGATTTACTGCAGCTTTTTACAAAGCAGTGGGGAGAGCCGTGCTTAGACTGTGGTTTTGGTGGAGCGATGAAGATGCAGCCTCTCCTATGGGCAGGAATGGATGGGGCAGCACTGCAGTGGGAATTTTGGCCTCGAGTCCCTATGAGTTTTACAGACGTCCGCATCCTTGATTTCCGTGAAGGTGTAGAATCTGTTGCCCCAGCTCATCTTGAAATCCTGGGCTCGAGCCACCCTCCCACCTCAGACTGGGAGTAACGCTGCAGACCGTGAGCACAAAAAATTTAGCGAGAATGCTTTCCTACATCAGCTGGTCTCGTAGCAGTGTGATCTTTGCGGGTGATCCCATCCGGTATGCGACCTTGTCATGTTGCGGCTGTCCTAGTTCGGATGTTAGCACAAGGATGAAATTGCCTAACAATGTAGTCTCAGCGTGTCCCCGTCTATAAGCTACCGTGACTGTCTGTGGCTTAAGTAACAGCTCAAGAGAAAACAGACGAGCCGTGGTTAACTAGAGAGCACGTGATTAAATTATCTAGCTAATTGCTAGGCCTTGGGTGTGGCTTAATTATTTAATTATGTCTTCTGCAGGTCCACTGTGATTGAAGATGATATTAGAAGGCACTGTGGAGCTCTGGGGGGTGGCCTTTGGGCTACCGGGGCATGCCTTTAAAGGGTAGTTCTTCTGAGAGACTCGTTACAAGAGCCTACACTTGTCCAGTCCAGCCCTTTGTACTCCTGGCTTGAGATATAACCGATTCCTCCCATCATGTGTCCCTGACGTACCATCAGCCGTGACGTGGGGTCACAGGGCAAGCTCCCACTGAGCCTGTACTATTGTGCTTGAACTTTGCAAGTGTGAGCTAAATATGTTTCTTTCCTTTATAAAACACCTTGCTTCGGGTGTTTCATTACAGTAGTTAAAAATCTCACCAGTGCTGTGCACTGATTGTCCTGGGGACAGCCTTTCAAGGTATCCAGATGATCGCCTTGTGCTGGGTGCTTTGAGAAATCTTTCTGCTTGTGGTGGCGCTTGAGTGACACTTCATAGTGACTTAGATGGTGGTTAAGTCTGTGTGGCCGTAGAGGAAAGGCCACGGTGGTGATGGGCAGGTAGGGAAGCTGAAGACAGGGAAGGTCAGAGCCTTAGAGACCAGCCAGGCCTTTACATCTCAAGCATCTGTGGGCCCAGGATCAGCTGGGGTCAAGTTCACTACACATCCTCCTTCAGCAGCAGATCAAATGTGGGGCCCAAAATTCTGCCTTTCTAGAAGCTAATAGAAACCATCTCAGGGGATAATCTAAACCATCCATGGATGAGCGGGGACCCTGACCATCCCTCTGCCTTTCAAATTGTGGAAACAGGGTCCCAGAGAGGAAAGGGGACTTGTCCGGTGTCACGTAGCTTGGCAGCAGCTGTGGCAGGCTTATAAACAGTTGGAGCTCCAGGTCAGAACATATTTAACAAACATCAGCCTATACGGTTGGAGCTGTTTGAAGAAAAGATTGTTTATACTGCGCCTTCTCAACACCAGGCACTTCTTGTGTTTGATCTCACTTAATCCTCTGATAGCTCTACAAGATAAGTAGTCAGTTCTCAGACTTCCCCAGGGGGAGACTGAGCCTCTGACAGCAGATTGCCCAAGGCCAAGCTAGTTTTGCCCTGGTGGTCATTCAGCTTTCTACCTGTGACTTTTCACAGCCTGAGCCCCACTCCTCCATGCCAGTGTCCCCATGTCCCACATCCACCATCAGCAGGAAACACTCGTGGTGGGAGGACTTGTGCTTGTATTGAGCATTCTTTCCCTTGCTGTTAGCCCCCTAAACAATACAGCATACCAATTTATACAGTGTCAGCGCGGTGTGAGACTTCAGGAATCATCTAGAGAGAAGTATAAGGGAGAGACTTCTTGGGCTGACCGAGCTATGACATCACTATCACCTCATTTGCTGTTCTTGCCTGATCCTAACCCTGCCTGACTGATGACAGTCCAGCTAAGAACTTGTCCTACTTTTCTTTCTGTTGCCGTAATGAAACACCACAACAACAAAAAAAAGCAACTTAAGGTAGAGTGCGTTTATTTGCATTCACAGATGCAAGTTATATGTCCAGCCCTGCAGGAAAGTCATGACAGCAGATCACAGCTGAGACAGCTGGTCACAGCACCTCTACAGACAAGAGCAGGCAGACCTGAAGACATGCATGCTCATTTGTTTGCTTGTGCTCAACTTTTTTTTTCTCTGCTCCTATGTAATTTAGGATCACTTCTTAGGGAATGGTGCCACCCACAGTGGGCTGGGTCATCCCATATAGGCTAACTTAATTAATGAATCCCCCACAGACAAGACCACAGGTCATCCCAATATAGAGAATCTTTCATTGAGACTTCCTAGGGTCTTCCTCTGGATTCTGCCTGGACTTATATTCTTGCACATGTGTGCGTGCATACACACACACACACACACACACACACACACACACACACATACACACACGCGCGCGCGCGTGCGCGCGCGCGCGCGCGGGGGGTGGGAACAGAGGAAGACATTGGGTGCCCTGCTCTGTCACTGTCCTTACTCCTTGAGACAGGGTCTCTCACTAACCTGGAGCTACTCTAGCAGTGAACAATTCTGTCTCCACCTCCCCACAGTGCTGGGATTTCAAGTGGATTCTGGGATGTGAACTTACCCAAAGAGGCATCTCCCCAACTCACTGTGAAATTTTTATTGTCAAGATATATTGCTGCCTCAGAAAGACCAGGTGAAGAATGCATGCAAGATGCTACCTTGCATATAAGAAAAATCGTAGCTGGGATCTGGAGAGATGATTCCGCAGTGAGGAGCACTTGCTGCTTTTGCAGAGATAATGGGGCTCAGTTCCCAGCACCCACATCTGGTGGCTTTCAATCTCCTGTAACCTTAGTTCTGGGGTACCCAACACTCTCTTCTGGCCTCCGTGAGTACTGCAGTCACATGGGCACCATACCTCTTCCACATACTTATATACCCAATTAAAAACAAAATATTTTTTTATTCTAAAATAAAAGAAGAAACAGTAGATGAATAAACCACTCGCAGTGTAATCTCATTGTGTGAGTTGTCTTTAGGACCTTATAAACAATTTATGTAACTGAGAAACAAAATTAAACCAACAAGAATAGAAACCATCTCCTAACAGGGAAAACAAATGGAAACAAATGGCCCTGTGTACACAATTGAAGGCTTAACCTCACAGGGACTGCTTGAAGTGACTTAGACACAGTAATTTGTGCATTCCAACTGGAACAAAGAGACAAAACGAACCGCCAATAAAACCTAAACTGGGATTCAGTAGCCTTATTGTTGGTAATAAAAAATGGTATTGCTACTTGGAAACTATTCTACAGACAACTGCCATACACAGTTATGTTTGTGTCTTTGGGACCAGAAGTTTCCATCATAAGAAATAGGTATAAGTATCAAATCTGGAAAATTCATGTAGACACGTCACCACTAGTGAGAATTAGATGCAGTGCTGTAGAACAAATGTCATTACACTAATGTCATTAGGAGCAACCGCAGGCCCCACTTGGGGTCTTGTGCCTGGAGTCAGACCCCATCTTACCCCCAACTGTGTCCCCACTGGCCTAGGCTCATCACTGCTCTGATGCCCTGGGGGTCTGGTTTTTGCATGAACAAGGGCAAAAGCTTATTTCTAAGGCAACCCTGTTCCGTTCCCAGTATCAGTACAGAAAACATGGCCCCGGGGGGTGGGGGGGGGTTGGGCTCCTGGTTTTCCAGACCAGTCCCCCCCACCCCAAATGTGTGCGAGCTGTTGGTCACATGTGCAGGCCAAAGTAGAGTAGGACATTCAGGAAGCATGTGGCCTCCAAGAACTGTCAGTCATTTGGTCCAACTGAAAGTATCTTCACCCAGAACTGGAAAATACCCAGAGGCCGCGTCCTGTCTGCTGCTGGGACAGACTTCAGTCCTGAGCAGCTCTGGGAAGTAAGCTAGCCCTGGCTGGTTTCTGTTTTCTTATGTTTATTTGTTCAGTCTACTTCTCCAGTTCCGCCACCCTCCCAGCATCCCAGGCCTCCCACGTGTTTGGAAGGCTATGACTTTAGAGCTACTTGTATATAGGGGTCTGGCCCATCACAAGTGTCACTCCGGGACTGCAGAGCCCTGCGACTGTGGCGTTTGGGGTCCAGTTTACCTATGGGTTTCCTTCATCTGTGAGGCTCAACATAGAGTCACAGCTGGCCAGGGCCCTTCCCTCCGCAGATCTCCTGACACATGTGATGTCCGAGCCCTCCTTGCCAGCAGGCTCACTTAGGTGAAATGCTCTTCCATTATGTTAAACTCCAATGTCCAGACAGTCTGGCTCCACCCTAACCCTCATCTCAGTCCTCCCAGGCCTGTCTGTTCTCTGACTGTCTGTTGACTGTGATAGTGCCGTGAGTTTAACCGCCCTAGTTCTAACCCCAGTGTCTGCGTGGGACCCTACCTAGAAATAATGGCTTCACATAAGATCAGAGACAAGATCTTTAGGGTGGCCCTTAACCCTGTATGACAGAGTCCTTAAGACACTTAAGACACTTAACACACAGAGGCAGACACGTGGGAAGAAGGCCACGAGCAGACAGAGCCCGATGCTGGAGTGAGGCATTTGAAGCCAAGGGATTTGAGAATGTATAGCCTCACCCCACTTCCTGTTCTTGCTCTCTGCTTCCTGTGTGCCTACAGAGTTCGACCAGCCAGCTTCCTGTTGTTGCCCCAGGCCGCGCCTTCTTCCCCACCGTGATGAACTATGTCCCTCTGGGACTATAACATGAAACTAGCCCCTTCCCCCTTAAGCTGCTATTTGTTAGGGTATTTTTATCACAGCATAGAATTGAAATAGGACCGCTGGCTCTTTTCTTTTTTAATACTGCCCTGGCAAGAGAAAGTGCTGGGTGCTAATGTGATACCAGTTTTAGCTGAAAGTCAGGGCTCCTCCCCTGTGACCACTGACACCTTAGGAAGGGATCTTTACTAATGCTGTGTTGGGTGTGAGGTTCTGGCTCTCCAGGTGGTTGCCAGCAGCATACCAGGCATCACCCCATTATGGTTCTGCATAGATGAGTCTCTTAGCTCCCTACTTGATCTCACCCCCCAGTCAGAGTGTTGGGGTACCTCATACAATGCTCGAGAGCAGGAGCCTAGACTTCCCTCAAGGCCTTTGATGGTTCTCATGAGAGTTAGGTCCTCATTTGCTCTGTGATGTTTGGCGGGGTCCAGAAATTATTGTCTGCGTCTTTCTTTATGCCTAGCTGCCTCTTCCTTGGGCCATTGGCTAGAGTAAAATGGCTTCCATCAGGACTCCATGTTCCCTTTTGGCCTGTGTCTGTTTACCAGGGTTCTGGCTTTTTTCAGTTTTAGGCCTGGAACAAATGAAGTGAAAAGAAAGTGCAGAGAATTCTCTGCTGTGAGGCCTTGTGCTGGTCCACAATCCTAACCTTTCTTTACTTTGATTGAGAGGAGGGAGGGAGGGAGAGAGAGAGAGAGAGAGAGAGAGAGAGAGAGAGAGAGTGGGAGAGGGAGAGGGAGAGGGAGAGGGAGAGGGAGAGGGAGAGAGAGAGAGAGAGAGAGAGAGAGAGAGAGAGAGAGAGAGAGAGAGAGTTGTTCTCTCGTTCTGCCATGTGGGAATTGGAGAGTGAACTCAGGTCGTGAAGTTTGGTAGCAAGGGCCTTTACCCCATGAAACATTTTGAGGTGCTGTCTTTTTAAGTGTATCCTCTTCACTACTTTTTCTGTTGTTTCTAACAGGGACCCACTCTGTGTTCTGTATCTTATTTATGTTTTCCATATCTGCTACTCTTTGCGTTCTTGGTAATCTCATTGGATATATGCTCCACTTCAGTAATTCTCTCTTCAACTGCATCTATGTGCTATTTAATCCATTTTAAAATTTCAGTCATTATACTGTCTGGAGGTAGCAGTCTGTAACTTCCCCTTCATGTTTTCAGTCAACTGAACAGTCTGCACACCTGTTGTCCGCTCGCTGTTATCTGCACAACTGTTGTCCGCTCGGCTGTTGTCTGCACGGGTGTTGTCCGCACAGCTGTTATCCACACAACTGTTGTCCGCACAGCTATTATCCGCATGGCTGTTGTCCACACGGATGTTGTCCGCACGGCTGTTATCCACACAGCTGTTATCCGCACAACTGTTGTCCTCACAACTGTTGTCCACACAGCTGTTATCTGCACAACTGTTGTCTGCACGGCTGTTGTCCACAAGGCTGTTATCCGCACAACTGTTGTCCGCACAGCTGTTATCCGCACGGCTGTTGTCTGCATGGATGTTGTCCTCACGGATGTTGTCCGCAGGGCTGTTGTCCACACGGCTGTTGTCCGCACGGCTGTTGTCCGCACAGCTGTTGTCCCCAAGGCTGTTATCTTGCTTTCATAATTACATCTTTTTTCTAATTCTGTTCCTGAAGATTGCAATATGAGAGAGAAGTGTCCCTTTTGTTGTTTTTGCTGACTGTCAGTCACAGCTTCTAACTCCTTATGGGGGGTGTAATTATTTGAGGATACTCTGTATGTTCCATCAGCCAAAATGAGCCAATTTCCCTGTTGGCTTAGCCTTGCCTCTCCTTCAGCTCACAGTGTTGCAAAGCCCCATGCTAGACCCGAATCAGCCATTCTCAAGGGTCCTGATGTAGTACGGCTGGGATTTCAATTCACAATGTCCTTGGCTTTTGACCAAAGACACTGGCCTAAGTGTCATGCTTCTGTCACGGCTTGTCTCCTGGAGTCTTCCTGCTCCTACACCCACCCACCTCTTGGCTCTGGCTCTCTATGTATGGCCAGGAGCTGTGTGTAACTCATGGACTTTAAATAAAGCATTCTCTTCTTTTAACTACAGTACTTTCTGGAGATTATTTCCTGTCCAGACATCCATAATACTGGATGCAGAGTTCTGAGACAAGGATTTTTAACCCCTCAGCCAGGAAACCAAATGGTTCCCAAGTCCTTGGGAACTAGGCAAATATGTAATCCTCTCAAATCCACCAAAGCCTTGAAAATCAGGTCTCAGGTGAATGCCAGCCTCTAGGTTCTCTACAGGAGATTCCGCATGGGGAATTTCTTTGAGAATCCGGTGCCAGGAAAATCTTTGTCTTGCCAGAGGGATTGGCCGGCTTCCTCTACTGATGGTAAAAGCTATGTAATACCTCTCATTCCCCTTTGACCAAGCTGCCAGGAAGCACTGGTCAAAACAGATGCTAAATTTTATCAGCTTTTTTAGTCTCTGAGATTGTTTTCCGCTTTGTGTGATTATGGCGTCTGCTCTGTATCTAAGCCCATCGACCTTTAGAACTCTTAATGAAAGCAGCAAATTGTAGGTAAATTAAGTTAAAGCTTGTACCGATTCTACATTCACATTTCCTTCTCTTGTTTTCTTAAAATATCAAAGGGAGTAATATGCAGTATTTATGCGAATTCATCTGGCTGCACTTTCCAAAAGCTCTTATCCAGGGCATTAGTGAGTACAGCTATTTGGAAGACAGGAAGGCGTCTCTGTCTTCCTCATGCAGGCTTTCATGTCCAGGTTACTTTGGACTGCAGTTCTTGGCTCACGTCCTTTTGTCCTTCCTTACATACCAAACAAGGTGTATGATCAAACCTTCGGTCTTGGGGTGCGGCTCAGCTAGCAGAATGCGCGCCCAGTGTGTGTCGATCACCGGGCGTGGCAGTACATGCCTGTAATTGCAGCACTCAGGAGGCGGAGACAGATAATCACATTTTCAAGGACATCTTCAGCTACCTGTTGAGTTCTGAGGCTAGCCTGGGTTACATAAAACCTGTGTGAAAGATAAAAAAAATCAGCCATGGATCCCCTATGATACCTCCGTAGCAGCAACCGCGTGGCCACACAGCTCTGCTCCCCCAGAGAGGAAAAGTAGAAGGTGCTTTAAGCCCCATAGTGTGGATAACACCACTGAAGACTCATTCTCAACAAGTGCTTTCGCTGAGTACTTCCTCCTGCCCTGTTCCATCCGTGGCGTCTGTACTGTTGACTGTAATCCTGAGCAAAGGAGTGAAGCGGGGGGCTGAAGGACCCGGGCCTTGGAGCTGGGCCCTGGCTTCCATAGCTCCCACTCGACAGGTTCTTCCTGAGTGGCCTTGAGAAGTTGCCTAACTTTCCAGTGTCTTGGTTGTTTTCTCATCTGCGAAACAGGAAAAGCAATACTGTCTGCCAGCCAGAGGTGCTATAAAGGACTAAAAGACTGAATACACGGAAAGGGCTGAGCCTATATAGAGAGCATACATAAACGTTAGCCACATTATTACTTACTTCTTCTCTCCCTGCTATGGTGATGCCTGACTAAAGTGACTTTAGGGGGAAATATTTATGGGACATGGCCCATCACAGTGGGAAGGGAGGGAGGCAGGACCCCCTTCCTGTCATCTCGTCGGACTGGCAAACAGATGGGGATGCTAGCTCTAGCCTTCTTCTTTTCCCCCTTGTTCATAGAAGAAAGCATTTCCTGGCTGCTTACTTAGAGTTCTAGAGGGTTAGTCCGTTATCTTTATGGCAGGAAGCAGGCAGGCATGGGGCTGGTGCTGAAGCCTGTCTGAGAGCTTATGTCTGATCCCCATGTTGGAGGGAGGGAGGGAGGGAGGGAGGGAGGGAGAGAGAGAGAGAGAGAGAGAGAGAGAGAGAGAGAGAGAGAACCTATACCAAGCCCAGTCTCTCTCTGTCCTTTCTCTGTCTCTGTCTCTGTCTCTGTCTCTGTCTCTGTCTCTGTCTCTGTCTTTCTCTCTCTCTCTCTGTCTCTCTCTGTCTCTGTCTCTGTCTCTCTCTCTCTCTGTCTCTCTCTGTCTCTGTCTCTGTCTCTCCCCCTCCCTCTCTGGGTTTGAACATGTATCACCACACTGTACCAGGTGGTGTGAGCCTTTGAAACTTCGAAGTCCACCCTAGTGACATGCCTCCTCCAAAAGCCCACAGCAAACAGTTCTAGGAACTAGAGACCAAGCATACAGACATCTGAGCCTAGGGGCCGATTCTCATGCAAATGACCACACCCAGTCTCATGCGTTTCCTTATAGAAAATACAAAATATAGAAAATTATACATGGCCTGATGCCTGGGGTAATGTTGGCAGCTGGAGATGAGAGAGTAGTTAATCTCGGAACAGGGACAATGCGATTAGGAAGAAAACAGCTCAGAACATGATGGCCATCTTTGGTGACCCCAGCTTTGAGCAAGTCAGCCTTGACTATATACCCATCCATTGTTGGTTGGTGAAGGCTCGGTGTCCTCACCTACTGTCTCATGCCACTCATGTGGCACTGGATTTTCTGGGACCCTGAGACAAAGTTGCAATGTGTGCACAGTGAGAAGATCTTTGCTCTTCATGGCTGGATGCTGAGGGTCCCCCAAAGCCTGGCTCAGATGGGGGCTACTGTGCCTCACTGTGGTGATTTGAGTGAAAGGCGTCCTCTACTGGCTCGTGTATTTGAATGTCCTCAGTTGGCGACGCTGTTTGGGGGGGAGGTAATGGAACCTTTAAAGCCAGTGAACCTTTTCGCCTCTCCTAGAAAAGACTAAATTATTTTTTTGTCTTCCTGTCCCTCCTTGGTTATCTACTGAATCAAAACCGAATGTGGCTTCCTAGGCAACCGAAAGCTGATTTTATTGAGGACTGTTTTCCCATGTAATTGAGTCACCCTGAGGTATTAGAAGACCAGAACTGATTCTCACACACACACCTTTCACCCCTACCCTGCTGAGGTTTCTCCAATAGTAGAATTGGAAACAGACCGCATGGCCAGAACAAACCCTCGGTCCATGCACAGGAAAGAGAGGCTTAGCGTTCAGCTACGTTCGTGCTAGGAGCTCTTGCTCTTACCCTGTAAAAGTCTGGGATTTGTGAAAGAAACGCGTTTTGGGTTAGCAGGGGCTTGTGGCCTGGTGTGATTACACATGTTGGGCCCTGCTGAGGGTATTTGGTTTCCTCTGAAGAATACTTTGTCAAGTCTTAATGGCATATAGCCCATCCCTCAGGCAAAGGTGTTCCCTGAAGCCTCACAGCTCTGCCTCCAACTGTGTTGTCTCTAGTGTGACCCCTGACATGACAGCCACCTCTCACCCACTCAGGCCTAGATGAGTGAACAGAGAGGGACCCTATAAGTGATGGGTCCGCCCAAGGGGCCTGAGGCAGGCTGTTTGAGGCCCACACAAGATGGCCTGGTACTTAACCCCGAGGCCCCATGAGTAAGCCTGGATGGCCCGTGTGGATGGGGAGCCCAGTTCACCGCAGCATGGGGATTTCTGCTTGCTCATGGGTCCCCTTAATTGTCCCTGAGTTTTCTGAATTGGAGTAGCCCTGTGTCTTCTTCAGCTTCAGCTGTCAAGTCTTGGAACATCCTTGAGTCATCTGAAGGAGTCTCAGTTGAGGGACTTTGCAGATCAGAGTGGCCTGTAGCCATGTCTGTGAGGGATTGTCTACACTGATGGCTGATGTGGGAGGGCCCAGCCTGTTGGGAGTAGCACCACCCTAACCAAGTGGGCCTTGGTCATATAAGAAAGCTAACTGAGCAAGCCAGGAAACAGTGTCCCTGCATGGCCCCTGACTTCCCTCAAGAAAGGATTGTGACCTGGAAGCATAAGAGTAAACAAACCGTGTTCTTCCAGGGTTTGCTTTGGCCTAGCACAGCAGTGGAAATCGATCTGAAACACCTTCTATCTACTACCTAATGGCTCTCCTTTCCCAAGGCAAGCTGGAGGCCGGATGAAGTCCCTGCCTGGCTGAGTTTGCCCTGGGCTATCCCATAGGATCGACTCAAACTGGTCAGGTGGAGGCATTCCCGAATCTCTCTGGTTAGCAGAGCCACGGGAAATATGAGCTGAGGGAGCAGTCATCGCCTCTCCCTCTGGTGAGGATAAGCACTTGTTTCCTGTCTGCCCTTATGCAAGGCCAGAAACCAGAGATCGCCAATCAGCTCCTGCCCTCAAGGGATTCCTGAAGGGCGGAGACCACACACACACACACACACACACACATATACACACACACACACACACACACACACACACACACACACACACACACCCCAGCAGCAGCTAAAGGCAGACACGACAGATAACACTAAGTGTTCTATGTGAATTAACTCAGTTAGCCTTTGCCAGTGAAGCCAGTACAACCATTACCCCCATTTCAGAGAAGAGGGAAACTGAGGTAGAGTCTAGTAGCTTCACCAGGGTGACCAGATTGCACTTGGGGGAATGGGGGTTCTACTGAAGAAAGATGAGTCCATAGTCCGTCTGTCTTCCTCCAAGCCGCATCCCTCTTCGGAGTCCCCAAAGGGAGACAAGGCCGCAGGGAGGATGTATATATATTCAGGATATTTTATATACATGGAGTTGCACAGTTAGTATTTTTCCCGTAAGAGTCATATTCTCATGTGTGTTGTCCCATGCATCAGCCCTTCAATGCCTTGTTATGCCCTGACTTAATTTCTGACGCAATAAATAATGTAGACTCGAACAACAGAAAATTGTCTTCTGACACAGTCAGAGGCTGGGAGGCCAAGATCAAGATGTCAGTAATACCGGGGGTGAGGAATGGCCCAAGCCCTTAATCCCAGCACTTGGGAGGTAAAGGCGGGTGGATCAGTGTGAGATCCAGGCTAGCCAGGGCTTTGTAGTGGGGACTTGCCTAAAAGGGGGGTGGGGTGTGTGTCACCAGCTTCTCATTTCTCCCCTCTGTGTGTGTCCAAGTCCTAGCTTCCTTTTGTATGGGGACACCAGTCATACTGGATGACCTCTTCTCTTCCTAAATAGTCACATTCTGAGGTCTTGCAGATTAAAACTCCGGGTTGGTAAGCTTTTTGTCACTATAATAAGATACCTGAGATAATTAGCTTATAAAAAGAAAATACTTATTTGGGCTCACTGTTTTTGAGGTTTCAATCTGTAATAAAAATCCCCCCATTGCTTTGTGGGACACAGTGAGACATCATGGCATGGTGGCAACACCTGGCAGGTCAGAAGTGATTTACAACTGCCTGTTACTCCAGCTCTGGGGAATCTGCACCCCCTCTCCTCTCTGGCCTCATGTGCACATACCTCTACAAACACATCACTTACATGTTTTAATGATTTTAAATAAATCTAAAAATGTTTGAATTGAATATAAATCCAAGCTGTTTAAAGTCAATATAAACTTGGGAATTTTTTTAATCACTGTTTTTAGTCATGATGCTTTTCAGGGGGGCACAGGCTCCCAGCTTCACCCCCATATGCTCTCTCTTGCTCCTAGCTCAGACCACACACTGATGTCATCTGCCCACAATTCAGTTTCTATCCCTCATCTGCACTGATGCTCCCTAGAGCCGTCATCCCACTTCTATCCTGGGCTTATCTTTCTCACAGTTTGCACTGAGGGCAAGAAATGGGAGACCAGCTTGTTTCCAGGGTTACCAGCCTTGGGAGGATCTGGGGGAAAGGTGAGAAGAAAGTTGGGACAAGAGGAAGGCCTAGTTCACAGAAGTGCTGGCCCCACCCCCCTGACTGACCAGAGGCCAGCTGGCAGACCCCGTCATGTCTCCTCTAACAGACACCATCACAGCAAAGCCCAGCGTGTTAAACTTTCTGGAAAACCAATACCAAGCGTAAGAGATTTTAAAATGAGAAAAGATTCATTTGTGCACACCATACTAGAGGTTTCTATGCATGGTCCCATTGTTTTTGTTGGTGTGGGAGTGAGTACCGTTTACCTCACGGTGGCCAGGCAGCAGAGAGAAAACAGACTATTATCCTGCCACCCAGCACTCCCCACTTTGTTACTGTTGTTGCTGGCGCTTTTGGGTTTTTCTTTAATGATTTATTTTTATTTTATGTATGTTGGTGTTCTGCCTGCTTGTATGTGCGTGACAATGTCAGATCCCCTGGAACTGGAGTTACAAACCGTTGTGAGCTGCCATGTGGGTGCTGGAAATGAAACCCGGGTCCTATGGAAGAGCAACCGGTGTTCTTAACGCCTGAGCCATCTCCCTAGCCCCTGTTGTTGTTTTTAAGGCAGTTTCTTGTGTGTCTCAGGCTGGCTTCAAATCCACCGTGAAGCCGGGGATGACTCTGAACCCATGATACTCCCTCCTGCCTTCACCTCGAGAGGGCTGGGACCACCACTGTGTACCACCGTACCTGGTTTTATACCGTGGTAGAGATTGAACCCAGGGCTTCATGCACACTAGGCAAGCACTCTGCCATCTGGCTGGTCCTGTGGGCTGTCATGGCTCAGGGACACCAGGGTTTCAGGAAGCCTGGATGTTTTGGAAAGCGGTCCCTCCTAGAAACCTGATGATGATTTGATGCCAAATGTGGCATTCAACCCAGAAATTCCATCAGTACTTACCGGACCCCTAAAACTTCTGTGTCCTTGTGTTCTGGGGGACATCATCCTACAGTGTACAGTCTCTTCAGGGGGCCCCCTCAACTTCCTTCCCAGCCCCACCTCTTTTAAACAAGACTATCTGGCCACAACAATAAAACAACTGACCTCATTACTTTCCCCAATATTAATTAAATCCCTAATTTGATTTCTCCAGACACGACAATGGTGGCGGGGAGCGGTGGGTGTGGGGCTGGGGGTGGGGGAAGGACATTGCTTGGCAGTGGAAATATTTCTGCCCAGATGAGAATCATTATAGGGGAGCCCACCCAGATATTTCCTGGTATTGGTAAAGAGGGTGATGGAACAAACGAGAGAACAAGTTCTATCCAAATAAAAGAGAGCGGAGCTCAGAAAGCCACAGCTTTGGGGTGACACAAGTTAGTGACATACAGGTTGCATAAGAAACAACTTTGGGTTTGAGTCTAGAGGCCACTTCCGGTGTGCATAGACAAACAGCCCCCAGAGAACTGTTGTCCCAGTAAGTCTGGGCTAATCCGTTGTGTCCTACACCATCTCAACATTCTCCTGCCCTCCCAGGCATCTTGGCAGCCATTGCTTCTTCTGGCCAGACGCTGCTATCTTCCCATCTCCCACGTCAAGATTTTCAGCAGAGCTCAGAAAGCACTTTCATCTCTGATGCCCATGCAGAGGGTTCCAGCAAAGCCAACCCCGGATGCCCACAGGCACCATCTGGTCCGGGCCAGCCTGGCCTGCTGTGCCCCACCCTCTGTGGCTAGCTTCTCATGCACTCTCCATTCCAACCCCATCATGTGTGCACGTGCTGAGCCCACCTCTAGATGAAGTGAGGGGGCAGGATGCTGTAACTGGCATCTCTTTACTTTCTCCCCAGACTTCATTGTCTCGTCTGCAAAAAAACAGGCATGAGCATCTACCTCGCCCACCTGCTGTCAGCATCCTGGTGACAGATGTCAGTTGCTCAAATTCTTTTGTCATAATTGATTGATTGATTGATTGATCGATCAAGTGTGTGTGTGTGTGTGTGTGTGTGTGTGTGTGTGTGTGTACAGGAGGGTAGTGCAAGCATAGGTACCGCCCATATGGAGCTCGGAGGACAATTTGCAGAGGTTGGTTCTCTTCCTACCATGTCGGAAATCAAACTCAGGTCTTCAGGGGGCAAGCACCTCTGCCCGCTGAGCCAGCTAGCTGGCCCAGCCGCACCCATTCAGAGTCAACCTCTAAGATCATTCTTTTCGGCAAACCAGTGGCTTTGCATGCCATGCTTCATAAGCCTTTCTTCTCTCTCCTCTGCCTTCATGGGGCATGTGGGGAGGGCACAGCGACTGCTGTAAACACACATATTTTCTCTTGCTGGTTTGTGTTTCTAGGACAGGCCTTCAAATACCCTGCAAGGTCTTTGCTTCCCAATTAGGCAACGTGAACAGTAATTAACCACTTCTCTTTTTGGGCCGAACCATCTAGAAGACCTAGTGGCGCCTAATAAAGAGGCATGAAAGACACTCTCGGGGACAATTCTACTTGGGCTGTCTGCTTCTGATTTAAACAAGCCGTTTGGTTTTGGGCAAGATGGATTGCTGGGTTCTTCAGTGACTCAGGACCCTGTGTACACAGGCCTAGAGCGGGAGGCTTCTGTTTGGGTGTAGGAAGATGTGCGTGCACTCAACTGTTCTGCCTCCGTCCCTACACGCGTTGTAGTCTGTCCCCAGATTTCCATTGCTGGCTCCCCTGATCAGAGTTTTGGCATCTTCAAGATGGCCTACTGGCTTGGTTGGTTTCTGAGTCCTTACCTGTAAGACGCTTCTTCCAGTAAATGAACATAAAGATCTTAAGACTGACCCTGGCAGCTCCACTCTCAGCCTTTTATGGCTCTTTGCTACTTAGAAGACACAGTCCCAGCCTTCACTGCTTCTAGAACCCAAAAGACAGCCTTGGGAGAGAGGTGGCATGGGTATTTCTTTGTATGTATGCGTCTGAGTGAGTGTGCACATGTGTGAGCATATGCCTTTGGATGCCAGAGACAGTATCAGATCCCTTGGCTGGAGTTCCAGGCTTTTGTGAGCCACTTCCTGTGGGTGCTGGGATCTGAACTCTGGTCCTCTGGCAGAGTAGCAAGCTCTTAGCCTCTGAGCCACCTTTTCAGCCTCCTGGCATGGATATTCTGTCGACCCCACTCTACATATGGACCGAGTGAGGCCAGAGGGTTGACAGGATAGTAAGTCATAAACCTGGAACCGAGACCCTGACTTTTTGACACTGTGAGTTCAAATCCCATTTCCACCAGTTCATATTTCAGAGAGGCCTTTGATGTTACTGAAGCCTCTCTTTTCATCTGCACAGAAGCAAATGACGCCTTATGGAGGGGAGAATTGGCTGAAAGGAGGCACATGACGTGTCTGGTGTGGCGGCTGGAGTGGAGCAGATGACTCCTCTGCCTTTATTTATGCCGGCTCCACTCATGACTGTGATGGTCACATCCACGTTGAGGGGAAGATAAACATGGCCCAGAATTCCAGGGTAGCCTGCAAGATCATGCTGCCCAGTGAACACTCTGCAGATTCAACTACCAATGCCTACCAGAACAAACTCAGTTAAAAAAAAAAAAACCCTCTGTGATGAGGTTTGAGTGAGCACCCCTGCTGGTGAGCATCTCTTCCATGAACTGGAGGGAGGCAGGCGTCAACTCCACCGGCTTGGGATGCCTGAGCTCCTGGTCCTTATGGACCTCTTCTTCTGGCTCTCTGTCTGATGGTGGCTTTCATAATCAACTATGTTTGTAAATGCGGGTTTTTTTTGTTTTTGTTTTTGTTGTTGTTGTTGTTGTTGTTTTAGTGGAGATGATCCAGCTGACTTCATCCCTTAAGCTCTTTAAATGGGGATCAAGAGATCAGAAACCTGGAATCAGGCAGTGGGGGTTGGGGGGGGCGTGGATTTGCTGTGTGAGAGGCCCTAGAGGGAGCATGTGGCCGGGACCAGGAACTAGAGAGGAAAGGGCCATTTATCTGTGATCACGCCACCAGAGATGCTGATGAGGGAGGATTGCGAATCCCAGGGCAGCCTGGAGAATAGAGTGAAGCAATCAATCAGCCAAATCAAACAAAAGTAAGAGGAGGAGCCCTCTGGCCCGCACCTATAAAGAACTGACTTCGGCTGATGGCTGTGTGGATTTGAAGAAGGACCCATGGTTCCTACAAAGAACACAGCCAACCAAACCCCAGCCCTGTGAGTCCCTGAACGGAGATCTAGATGTGTAACCTGGGAGGGTGGGAGCTGAGTTTTAAGCTGTTGCGTCTAAAGAGACGGGTCAGCAGTTATGAGCGATGGCTGCTCTTGCCGAGGACATGAGTTGGCTTCACAGCGCTGACATAAGGCAGCTCACAGCCGCCTGTAATTCCAGCTCCGGGAGACCTGACGCCCTCTTCTGGCCTCCATGGGCACTGCATTCACACGTACATACAAACATGCACGCGTGCACACGCACACACATGAAAATAAACCTTAAACAAGATAAAGCTGCTAAGTTAGTCACTTGTTATGTAGTAATAAATAATAAATGAAGAGTGCAGTTGAGGCTTTGTTACTTTCCACTGCTACAAATTGCCACAGAATTGAATGGCTCAAACACCAGGCATTGATCCGTCATTGCATAGTTTGAGTAAGGTGCGTGGGCCTGGATATCTGTTTTGGGATCTTTGCCTGATATCCTTCCCCCTCAGGGTTCATTTCTTTATTTAGATCCCGGCTGTAGTGCTGTGCCTGCCAGTGGGTCTTTTCAAAGATGTTAGTGCCCATTGCCCTTGGAGCACCTTAGTTTCTGTCCATCACACAATGGGTTACATGTGTCCCCAAAAGATACATGGAAGCCCTAGCCCCAACTATATGGGAATATGATCTTTTAAAATTGTCTAATTGTGTGGGGGGGGCATGCACCAGAGTGTGTATGTTGAGTCCAAGGACATTTTATAGATTAAGATCTCCCCTTCCTTAATTAGGTTACAGGAATCAAACGCAGGTCAGCAGAGTTGCACAGCAAATGCCTCTACCCACTGAGCTGTCTCACCCACCCAGAAATGTGGTGGTAATAGTGATTATGATCTCACTGGAAGTCCACTTTTTGCAGATCTATTTTTTTGCAGTTAAGACTGAGTCTCACTGGATCGGGCAAGGGGTAGCGAGGATGCTCCTAACTGGTGACTAGTGCACCCAGAGGTGCACAGGGACAGTCCCAAGGGGAACAAGTAACAGCTCAAATGATGTGCCCACAAGCCAGGGAGTTGCCAGTGCTTGAGTGCTTTCGGTAGCCACTGAAGTTACGAGGCAGGCAAGACCCTCTTCCGTGCCTCGGGGCGCCTGGCCTTGCTGAAGAATCTGTTGCAGACTGCTGGCCTTCAGAGCTGTGAACTCTGAGTTCAGAGTAGGAACTTCTGTTGCTTTAGGTTGCCAAGCTTGGGAGTATTTGTTACAGCAACCTCACAAAGCTGGTATGTACTTGCTGCAATCCTCTCTCTCTTCCTGTTGAGTTTGTGGCTTTGGTTTGTCACCTATAGTCCCCCACCTAAGTGCAAGGGGCTTTTTTTGTTCTTAAAGAAACTGACTTCTGCTTGTTTGCAGTGCAGTATTCTATACCAAAATCAGTGCTCAGAACAGAATTCACTGCAAATGCAATAAATGAATTAATAAGATACTAATATATATGGCCTTCTGCTGAGCCACACTCTCAGACTTGAGCAATATATTTAGTAAAAAATATCCATTATGTAAATCTTGAAATATAATAGACTCACTATATATTTCAATATGAATTTGTTTCTTCCTTTGTTTGTTTGTTTGTGGTTCTGGAGTTTGAACCCAGAACCTTGCACGCACCAAGCAAATGTTTTACCATTGAGCCCCACCCCCAACCCTAAGTCTTTATTTTTACACTTCACAAGATAAGAGTTAGAGGTTTTGTGTATGCATACACACGTGTGTATGTGTGTGTGCATGTTAGCATATGTATGTGTTCATGTGCACGTGGGTGCGTGTGCATGTGTCTGTGGACATCAGAGGATAGTTTTGGGTAGCATTCCTCAGGTACTTCCCCATTTGACATTGCTTGAGACAGAGTCTCTCATTGGCCTGAGTCTCATCATAGTCAGTTAGGCCGGCTGTTCACTGAGTCACAAGGATCCACCTGCCTCCACCTCCTGAGTACTGAGGTTATAAATAGCACCACAGCCAGCTTTCTCAACCTAGGCCCTCATGCCTCTAAAGAAGGAAGGATTTTCCCAACTGAGATATCTTCCCAGCCCAGATGGGTTCTTTAGGGGGAAAAATATAGATTGAACAAAGGCCTCAGACATGACCTCTAATAAAATAACTACTCAGTTATAAATGTAACAGGGCAATTTAGAATTTTCTGTAACCATACCCTCCGTATTATAAGATAGCTGGGCTCCTGCTTTCTCAGCATGCCTGTGTTAGGAACAGTTTAAAGTTTCCCTTTAAACAAGAAGTGGTAGGCAGGGGAACTCTTAAAGTTAATTATGAATAAAATCCTCTGGGGCTCCTTTGAGGATCTGGTGAAAGCTCGGGCCCGGACAGAAGTGCCTATTCATGCGGAATCCCACGTGGAATTCCAGGGCTTGAGAGTTTCCTGTTCCCAGGTTGAAAACTCAAGTTGGGAAGAATTTTGCAAAGCAAGTTCATGTTGGGACTGATCGAAGCCTCTGGCTGGATGTCTCCATTTTGGGGCATGCTTCTGTTGATGCTGGGTGCCACCCTTTAAATAAAATGTTAGCTTGATATGCTGGCGGTGTGTGTGCGTGCACGGGTGCTGCTCGTGTGTGTGTGTGTGTGTGTGTGTGTGTGTGTGTGTGTGTGTGTGTGTGTTGTACCTGTGTGTGTGCATGAGCCCATGCATGTCCACGTGGAGGCCAGAGGTTGACATTAAGTATCGTCCTCGCCCACTCTCTGTCTTATTTTTTGAGATAGGATCTCTCACTTGACTGACCAGCATGCCTGAGGGATCTTCCCAGTGCTGGAATTGCAGGCATGCCCTGTCCCACGTGTCTCTTTGGCATGGGTGCTGGAAGATCTGAACCCCAGTCCACGTCTTGCGCGGCAAGCACGCGGAGTGTGTGCTTTGCAAGCACGAGGGCCTGAGTTCGATTCCCCAGAACCCATCTCAGATGTGGTGAATCTGGCTTTGTAATCACAGTGCTGGGGAGATGGAGACAGGTGGCTCTCTGGGGCTCAGAGTCCAGCCTGGACAGCCTACCTGGAAAGTTCTAGGTAGGTGGCAATCTCTTTTTCGGGCATGGGAGAACACTTTTGTGCAATTCTAATGTCCCCGCTATTCTGCAGGAGTCTAGATACACTCCCAGGTAGGTAGCCGGTGCTGGCTAGTCTTGGTCATCAACTTGGTACATCTGGAATTAACTAAAACCTAAGTGGTTGGGCACCCACGTGGGCGGATTTTCCCTTAATTAAATCATTTGGAAGATGATGACCTCACTTTTAATACAGATCTTCTGAGGTAGGAAGATCCACCATTAATCTGGGTCACACTCCTTGGTGGCAGACTGTATAAAGGGCGTGGAAGACGAAGGCAGGCTTAGCTCTCTGTCTGCTTGTTCTGTATCTCGGCTGGCAAGTCCATTCCTTCACTGGCATTAGAGCCCACCTCTTCAGGGTTCTGATGTATGCTGAAGACCAGCTAGGCAGCCAGTCTTGTGGACTGAACAACTCGTGAGTTCTTGAACCTTCCATTGGTAGGCAGCCATTGATGGATTAACTAGAGCACGGCCTGTAGGCCACTGTAGTAAATCCCCTTTCTATATCTCTGTGTAGATTCATTTTGTCTGTTCTGGTCCTCTAGAGAACCCTGGCTGATACACATCTGTCCAGAACACTGGAGAAGCTGTGCCATCATTCCTGGCTTATATGCTGCTGGGGGTGGCATCTGGGCCTTTATGCAAGCCAGGCGAGCATCCCCCAAACTGGACTACATCCTCAGCCGCTGCCCGCCTTTTCCTTTTACATCCTGGGCTGTCTTTAGAGTGAGAACAACTGCTCGCGCTGAGTGGCTGGGTTTGCCAAGGTTTGTCCTTATTCATCCCGGACCTGCTTAGCTTGCAGGCACTGTGCATGCCCACGGATAGCTATGTCTTGGCTGAAAAAAGAACATGGGGTCAGAAAAGACAAAGCCAAAGAGTTCTGAGTAGCTGCCGTGGGAGATGGGTGCAAACCTTGGCCAGCTGGCTCAAAGCGAGCCACGATCCCGAGAAGGGGCCTCCAGAAATGGCTGGACCAGATGTTGATGGACCAGGACTTTCCACTCATTTATGAGTTGAGAACAACAGCTGCTCCCTGTTTGTCCGGCAGATGTAGCAATGCCCTGGACATGGAAAGGATGAGGCACTTGGAATCTAAAGAGACTGATGGAGTCCGCTGGAGCAGTCACTTGCACTCTTAGATAAATGGTGTGGAAACGCTTAAAAACGAATGAGCTTTATTATGATGGTTGGAAGGAGAGACTCCTGTGAAGAAAGTCTTGTTACTATGATGGATGGATGGATGCTCCCCCTTGGGCCTCTGTATGGTGGGACAGTTGGATGGATCACTGGGGATGTGTCTGCAGCCCATGTCCACGTAGCCAGCAGGACCCTTAGTGAAGATGTCCCACCTCCTCCCTATGCCTGGCTCTGGTTGCCCCAGCTGTAAGCACCTCACCCAGAAGAGGGTTGGCTGGGTGTCTCTGTTGATAGAACCGGACCTTTTAGAGCACAGAGCCTGGGTCATGCATGGCGGCCTTCCCAGGGGCCTCATTTTGCAGGACCCCGTGCTATGCTCGCCCCTTTCTTCTCTACCTCACACCTGCTCCTAGGTCTGACCCTCTCACACAACATAGATCTCGGTCTTCAGCACATGTTGTCTTGTGGTCTTTTTGTAATACAGCAAGGCTTATGAAAATAATACAGTTGATTCTTCATAGCTGTGTGGTCCAAATTTGTGGATTCAACCAACCGCAGGTTGAAAATATTTTGGCCGGGGGAAAGACTGCATCTGTACGAAACATATACAGACTTTTTGCCCCGTTCCATTATTCCCTAAACAGTTCAGTATACACAACTGTCTACATAGCATTGACCTTGTATTATATTTTTGGTTGTAAGCCTAGCCTTTAGCAGCTGAGCCATTTCTCCAGCCCTTGACCTCGTATTGTAAGCCATGGGATGATTTAAAGCACACAAATGGATTGTGTAGGTTATAGTTAATACAGTACCATTTATATAACGGGGGCCAGCATCCTCCTATCTTGATATCCAAGAAGGTCTTAGATCCAATTCCCACAGATATGAGGCATAGTTGTTTCTCAGAGCGAGGCTGTGAACACTACCCAGCTAGACCACAAGGAATAGGTAAGAGATGATGGATGGAGGAACCCCATTTCTTGGGCAATGTCCCAGAGGTCATGAAGTCCTTTCTGATGGTGTTACAAATAGGAGAGGGCTGGGGCTCAGTAGTAGAGCACTGACTTTGCATGCATGACACCTAGATTCAATCCTCCATCACTGCTCCTCAACCAGAAGAGGAAGCCATCAACTTGAGTTTACATTGACAGTGCTTTGTGTAGCTGGGGGCTCAGTGAGTACAGCACTTACTTGCCTTGCCAAGTGTGAGGGCCAGAGTTCAGATCCCCAGCACTCACATAAAATTCCAGGTAGGCATGGCAACCCACCTGCATGCCAGCTCTGCTGAGGCAGAGACAAGAGATCTCTGGAGCAAGCTGGCTAGCCAGACTAACGAAGTCAATGAATAAATGCGCTATAGGTTCAGCGAGAGACCGAGCCTCAAAATATAAAGTGGAAAGTGACTGTGAAAGGCAGCCAGTGTCACTCTCTGACCTCTATGCATACACATGCCACGTGTGCCTGCGTACCCATGCAACGTTCTTACACGCACACCGTGTGCACATGCACATGGGAAAAATAAAGGAGGGTTTTATCCATCCATGGACATGTGCTTGAAAGAATTGAAACCAGAAACTTCCGCAGACTTTTGTACTTGTATATTCATAGCATGTTAATCCCAATAGCCTGCAGATGGGGGCAGGCGAAGTGTCCATCGGCAGATGAGGTAAGCAAAGTGCAGCCCATGCATCCAGACAAGGAAAGCCACAGAGTGATATGAGGCTGTGGCAGAAGCCACTCAGGAGGCTGAGGCAGGAGGCTCAGGTGAGCCCAGGGGATAAAGGGCAGCAGCAGACAATATAGCCAGTTTCCCTCTCCAAGGAACAGAAAAAGAAGGACATCCAGACATATGCCGCAGTGTGGATGAGCCTTGAAGGCACTGTGCAAAGTAAGATGAACCAGTGGTTCGAGGACACAAGCTGGTCCCACCGATGCAAAATGCTTCAAATAGTTAAAGGTAGAGAGAGAAAAGAGAGGAGACCGACAGGTCTGGTGGGGAAGGGAGTTAGCTTTGGGCTTCTTAAAGATTGGTTTTTTATTAGCCGGGCGGTGGTGGCGCACACCTTTAATCCCAGCGCTCGGGAGGCAGAGGCAGGCGGATCACTGTGAGTTCCAGGCCAGCCTGGTCTACAGAGTGAGTCCAGGACAGCCAAGGCTACACATGGAAACCTTGTCTTGAAAAGGCTTAAAAAAAAAAAAGATTGGTTTTATTTTTTCGCTTATATGTAGGTGTGGGTGTCTTGTGTGGGGGTATGTGCACTTGAGTGCTGGGGCCCTCCAAGACCAGAAGAGGGTGTCTTCCCCAGAAGCCAGAGTCTCAGTCGTAGTACTCACTGTGGATGCTGGAACGGAACTTGAAACCTCTACAAGAGCAGGAAGTGCTCTCAAGCCTTCTGAAAGTTTACTATTAAACAGTCCTACCCGCCTCCATCCCCAGGACACACCGAGAAGAACCATAGGACCCACAACTCACTCATGTTCAGTCTTTCTGCCTGCCTCTCCTGGGGAGCAGACAGGATGGTGCAGACTGTGTGTGGCCCCCCTCAGGTGCACCCCCCCCAAACCCAGCACTCCTAGATCCAAGCTCAGAATGGCAAGCGCCGTGAGGTGTGGGTGTGAGTGAGGTATGGCCACCACCATAGGGACAACTCGGAGGCCTCAGGAAATGGAGGCTGTGTTGTATACTCTCCCATCCACTACCCCGTGGCGGTTCCTGTCACACCCACTCCAGTGCCTTCCACTTCCTCCTGCAGCACCCACCGCACCTCAGAGCCTGGCCTGCAAGAGGAGTCAACTCCTCTTCGATTCTTTTTCAGCGCTGCCAAGAAGAGAGGCCCACACCAAGGCACATATGTCCTCGAGGCCAGGGGACACTTGTTGCTTCCTCTGTCCCTGACACACAGAGCAAGCCTCTCATGCCAGCCCTCCGGCATATTGCCGTATCTGGTTGTAATTCAGTAACTTCCCTCCCTCCCTTGTATTTATTTTTAGACTTTTCTTTCTATTTTGGGCAAGGAGAACTGGTTTTCTGTATTCCAAAGTGTATAACATTTACTTTTTAAAATAACTTTAAGTAAAAAAACATGGGTCAGTTTGAAGAGTAATATTAAGCCAATAGTAAAAGATCCGGGGCCCTGGCAGGAATCAGGAAGTGTGTGGGAGGGGTTAGCTTTGGCACTTGCAAGTGGACCTTGGCCTGCAGGATTCCCAGACATCCTTCACAGCTGAGCACAAGTGTGATCTCCTCCTGCCAATCTTTCTGATAGCCCCTCCTCAGCAATGACATCATCACCCAGGGGTCCCACCCTCCAGCCAAGAGCTGGCAATGTTTGCCACTTAGAGTTTGCTGGCAAGGGGGAGGGTCTCCCCATAGGCAGGTCTTGTGTGTGTGTGTGTGTGTGTGTGTGTGTGTGTGTGTGTGTGTGTGTGTGTGTGTGTGCAGCTCCCCACACAGTGAAGGATCCTGCTTGTGAGCAGTGGACTAGCTTTCCCATGAGGGAAGTGATGTAGAAAACAGTACTGTGGCTCACCAGCAGTTTAGGCCCTGTATCTCCACTCACCTTTGTATGAGTTTCTAAGCCTTGGTGTGGCCTGCAAGGGAGCGGGAGAGAAAGATATAAAGATATAGATAGATACATAGATAGACAATAAATAGATGATAGATGGAAGATTGATAGAAAGATAATAGGTGATTGATAGATGTAGACAGATGGAAGATAGTTGGAAGACACATAGGGAGTGAGGGAGATAGATAAGTAGGCAGGTAGATGACAGATAGATAGATACATACATACATACATACATACATAGATGCATGCACACGTGCATGCATGGATAAGTGGGTGTATGCATAAATGGGTGGATGGATGAATGTGCGCATGCATGGGTGGATGGCTGGATGGATAGATGGATGAGTGGGCAGGTGGATGGGTGTGTAGCTGAGATGGAGGTGCTGATGATCCGTCTAAGAGCATCCGTCTGCTGAGCTGACTGCTTAGATCCTGACTCCCACATCCTGGCAGGCCAATGCTAACCTGACTCCTAGAGAGTACTAAGTTTGGGGTGGACCAGGCTTGGCCTCTGTGCCCCATCCCCCAGAGCCAAGGGGGTAGAGCTTCCTTCCTGTGACAGCTATAGGAAGAGATTGAAGTCAGTCTTAGGAAAACAGCTACAGGGCTGGCCAGATGGCTCATCTGGCAAAGGCACTTGCCACCAAGCCAGCAGACCTGACTTCTATCCCTGGGACCCACGTGGTGGAAGGAGAGAACCGAGCCTCCACACGTGCACCATGTCTAGTGCACATCATTGCCCCCTACACACAGATACATAAATGAAATGAAAACAAGTAAAGAAAACAAGCTGCGATGCCAGTGGCAAGGGGGAAAGCTGGCCAAATCGTGACTGACGGCTGGAAAATTGTTCTGAGCGCTACAGAGACACCAGCTCCTCTCATCCTGCCATCCTACTGAGGCCACAGATGCTGAGGGTGTCCACCAAGGATTCCCTTGCTGGAAGCTTAGGCCTCCAGGTGGCAGGATTAAAAACTCGAACCTCCGAGAGCTAGACAGACCCTGGGAGGTTGGACTTTTGGAAGGGACTAAGGTGCTTCTTGTGGGACCTTGAGTTAGGTCTCTCGGGAGTGAGCGTCAAGAGAGCCCCGCCTCAACCTCCGGCCTTGCTGTGTTAGCACTCTAACAATCCCATCCACCCTGAGGACCTCCCCAGAGCCAACCTAGTATTGGTGTCTTGCTTTGACCTCAAGCACTGAAAACCTCTTTTCTTTATAAAGTATCCAGCCTTAGGAATTGCATATAGCAATGGAAAACCAACCAATGCCCCACCCTGCGGGTCCTATTAGTTGTTCCCATCTTCAAGAACTTGAAACAGTGAAACAGATGCCAAGCAGAGGGAAGAGATTGGAGAGCCATCTGGAAGCCCCCCCCCCCCCACCGGGACTATTGGAGTTGGTACAGTGGCTTTGGGTTCAGATGCTAAGATTCACAGCTAGGGCCTTAGGCCAGTGTCACGCAGATGGAATCTGTTGGGATGGCTAGCCCAGAATGATCAGGACAGGGGAGGAGCAGGGAAGGCTGGGGCGATATGGATAAGATGTCATGGATCACTTCTTTGAGAGTCCCAGGCCGATAGCTGCCTTCACCAAGCCCTTTCTGTGTTTTGTCAACTAAGGTGTGCGTTGCAGAGACTCGGTCTTCCGGTGGGTCCCAAGCTGTTAATTCATCATCATGAATGTTCCTCGTGTTACACACTACCTCCCAACTCAATAATCTGCTTACTGATTACATATAGACCCGTCATGTTAGTCATGCCCCACTCCAGTCCCAAATAGAATGTAAATGCCACCAGGGCCTGAGAGCTCCAAAGGGGCCAGAACATTCTAGAGTATTTTATAAGGGACCAGAAATGACATCAAGGCCAGAGAGGGGCCTCTTCCTCTCACACACCCTGAAGGTGGTCTTGCCTTGCCCCGGGGCAGAGTCTTTTCCTCCCCGCTGCCCACCCTTAGGAGATCCGGCCTGCAGCCTGTAGCCTGTGTCTGTGGTCCAGGGGTTATCTGCTGCTGTGTGAAGAATGCTTTTAAACCATAGCTGGGTTCCTGACCTTGTAAGAGAGAAAACAGATGCACCATTTAACCCCTTCTTGTCTCCAGAGGAACCCAGGGAGATGGGTCAAGCTAAAGAGAACTTCAGCCTTGCAGGCAAAGGGTTAATGTCAGCCTAGGGTTCCCAGGCCCCATATTCTGTAAATCTCAGAGCTCACAAGGCCTCTCTTGGAAGTCAGCACCCACCAGAGTCCTGATTAACAACTAGGGCCAGGGTTGCCAGGAGTTTTTCTGCAGGCTCAAGGCACATGCTGCACAAGCCCTGGGGGATGAAGTGCCCACCAGGCTGGACCTTGGATCTGCTCCTTAAGTCTAAGGATATTCAGATCTCTAACCCAATGCCACCTCTTCACCTGCGTCACCCCACATGCACTCAGCACTATTCCTCTTCGCCATTAAACACTGTGAGCCTTGCAGAAGATGCAAGTGCTGTTCGTGTGTGCCTCTGCTCAAGTACAGGCACTCCTGTGTGACCTCGGGCAAGCCACAGATGCTCTCTGAGCTCCACACCCCAACCCTCCCCACCTCCCTCACCCCCACCCCTGCCTCCTCTGCAGAACCCTGTAGCAGGTATGGGAGGAAGCCAAGGCTCACACACAGGATCAGGTATAGCTTCTAGGCCACTTTCATTTAGCTTTTGCCATTGTAATACAGTTGAAGAATCAACCGTTTCTAAACTTAGGCAATGTCCCTGCAAAAACCAGCTGCCAGGCCTGGGGAGATGGCTCAGTCAGTAAAGTGCTGGCCCTGAGTTTAATCCACAGAACCCACATTTTTAAAAAGCTGGATGTGCCAGGAGTGGTGGCACACGCCTTTCATCCCAGCAGTCAAGAGGCAGAAAAGCAGGAGGACATCGGTGAGTTCAAGGCTAGCCTGGTCTACAAAGAGAGTCCAGGACAGCTAGGGCAACACTGAGAAACCCTGTCTCAAAAAACAAAAAAAAAACAATCAATCATTCAATATATAAATAATAATAAAAAGCTGGGTGTAGTGATGTGTGCTGATAATCCAGTGCTATAGAAGTGTAGTCAAGTGGATTCCTTGGAAGATTACATGAGGAATGACAGCCAAGGTTGAGCTCTGCCTTCCACATGTGTGGGTACACATGGACACCTGCACACACCTACATATATAACACACCAAGAAAAAACTCCAGCTATTCCTGGTTTGTTTGTTTTTTTAAGCTGACATAGGATGTTGTAGAAGGCCAGAGCCAGGATCCTGTCACTTTAGCCACAGCCCTCGTGGGTACCCGGAGACAACGCCCTCGGAATAGTGATGTGTTTGTAATCCTGTATGTTGCATGCGGAAGTAGATATCTGCTGTGTCCAACTAGAGCACAGGACGGAAACTTCCAGAGGATTCTTGCCTGCTACTCTATGAGTGGGCATAGATCATGGTGTTTCTGTGCGGCGGTGTGTCCGTGTCGTGGCATGTAGAGAGCCCTGAACAAGGAAGGGAAGTCCCACACCTGTTACAAAGATGAACTTGAGGACATTGTGTGTTGGGGAAACAAGTCTTGCAAAGACAAATGTCGCGTGACCTCACTTACAGGCAGCGAAGGGGGAGAGACAGAGGAGAGTGTATCAGCTGTCAGTGGCTGGGAGAGAGAGGGTAGGGAGTTTGTGTTTGGTGGGTGCAGTTCAGCCTGTGGAAGGACGAGAAGGTTCTGGGGATGGTGGTGGGGATTGTAGCACAACTGTGCAAATGTTGACACGCACACTTAAAAATGGTAAAGATGGAGAGAGACAGGATGGCTCAGTGGTGAGGGTGCCTGCCATAGAAGCCTGAAGACCTGAGTTCAGTTCTCTGACCCCGTAAAGGTGGACAAACGATACCAGCCCTATGAGGCGCCCTCCACACGTGCCATGCACGCAAGTGTACACACACGTGAACACACGCTAGAAATATTTAATTAATTTTAAAGTGTTTCCATGAGTGAAGATGGTTAAAGGGCTCGGACTGTAATCCTGGCACTAGGAGGTGAGGCAGGAAGATGGCAAATAGCCAGCTGGGACTACATAGTGCGTTTGAGGCTAGCCCAGAGAATGAGACGCTGTCTCAAAAAGAAAAAGAAAGAAAGAAAAAAAAACCAAAAGAAGCAATAATGAGAACCAGACCCTGCATTTAAATTACTGACGTTTTTAGAAGTGGCAGAGACTTGAGTCTTGGCTGCTAGTGGGCACCTACAGATTGGCGGAGATGGGGGTGGGAGGTGGGGTGGGGGGTGGGGGGTGTGCTCAGAGTTCTCTCTTCTTAGCACACCAGTGGTCAGGAAGCCTGCAGCAGAAGCCAGGCCCTCACCTGGGGTCTCCAGCCCTCAGGCTTGGTGAGGAAAGGGGAGGAGCCTCCAGGAATTTATTCTCTACAGGCCTAGCAGGCCAAAGGGCCAGCACCTGCACAGTGTCTGTGCTGCTCGGGGAAAGGCCAGATGTTCAAGCTCTTACTTGTTTATAAACGAGGTGTCTGCTCCATCCAGACCCTATGTGTTTACACTATGGCTGGGGAGTGGAGAGGGGGCTCGCCAGTGGGGGCCAGCACACATGTGGCTCCCTGGCACTCAATCACTTGCCTCTTGGCTCTGTGACCTTCTGTGTCAGACAAGTCACTTCTCCCTCAGGTCCCTCACTATAAAACAGAGGCAGTAACAGGGACCACTGCCCAGGATCATAGGTTAATGAGTGTGTAGAAAGCACACTCGGAGATGGGCCTGGTATACAGTAGGTGCCACATTCATGCATTACTCTTGTTCCTGCTTCCTTTCCTGCCCTTGCTACCCTTCTGGTTCCCACACCCCCTCCACAGTCAGCCCCTGTTCTACCCGGCCTCCCAGCATCCGCTGGAACATAAAGCTCATTGGCACATCTCTGGTGTTGCACAGTTTTCACGGGCACTTAAGATACAGGGATGTCCCTGGATGCTCCTGCGGTAACAGGAAGGAGCCTTTATGTTCCTTTGGTGGTCCTTTTCCCATGGGAAAAACCTCCTCCTAACGCAAAGACGTTTGGCTTTGAAATAACTGGAAACTCCAGGCCAAAAAAAGAAAAAGCCTGTCGGTGTTACAGAACTTCAGTTACACTTAATATATGTATGTATGTATGTATGTATGTATGTATGTATGTATGTATGTTTCCTTTTATTTAGCTTTGCAACGAGGCGTGAAACTGCACCTAACCATCCACGCACTTGATCCTTTGAACATCGGCCTGCACGGCACTGGGGCGAGGTGCGTGGTGCCAGCCTGCAGCTGGTTCTGCTTTGGTTATTACTGCAAATACACAGGGAAGGCCGCCTTCCGGTTTCTCTGCTCCCCACTCTGCGGCCATCTGCACTCACTAATTTTCACACCAATTTCCACTCTGGCTCCGGTTCTGACAAGGGAGCCACGGGGCTATTTCCCTGAGGGAAACCTCCGGGCGATTTTGACTTGGGCGGTGTTCTTTCTGGACAGGCCTCTGACTGTTCGAAAGGATCCGGTTCGTGATTTGTACTGAAATTTGTTAAATCCTGGAAGGTTTTGATTTCGTCTTCCCCCTTCTGTGTGCGCTGTGTCTTGTTTTGGTTGTTTCGGTAAACGCAGAGTCCAAATTGAGTTAAAGAAGTTTTCCAACTCTACTTTTTTTTGGCTGGGTTATGCATTTTCATCGGCTTTTACGGATGGGGAATATTAAATAGCACAACAATAGTAATTAGGGGATTTCAGAGCTCAATGGGGGTGATTTATAGAAACCTGAAGCTCTTACCATAATATTTTGTTAAATCCGTTTCCTCTTATTGTGCCTGATTTAGCACAGACTCTCCTCTTTGGGTCTCCGTCCCTTTGACTGACTGAAAGAAGTTAACTGCGTGCAGGTTTGCCCCGCCTCCAATACAGAGATAAAAGGGACCAATATGAAAGTTTCTTATAAGTTACAACAATGACAGGAGAATGTTGAGTTTTCGTAGCTGACCAGAGTCACTGCCTCAGCTGGTTTTGTTTAAAAAGCTGGGTTGGAGATTGGGTCTGACTGCTGGAGGGAAAGAAAAAAAGCGGAAGAAAGAAAAAGCCTGACTTAGCTCTCAGAGACTCGATGTCACGTGTAAGATGGTGGTTGTAAAGTGAGGGAAGTGACGTGGAGGTGTCTGCCATTCCTGGCATCCGGGGAACGTTTGAGTGTGCGGTTGGTTTCATCGGGATTCTTGCGTCCCTTCCCTTCTGAGTAGCTCACAGGTTCCCACCGTGTGCCGGCAGTCAGTTTAGTCTAGGGCTCCCTCAAACACAACTAACTTGGAGGGCTGGGGGTGTAGCCCAGTGGGTAGAGCCTTCGCCTAACATGCCGAAGCCCTGGGTTCCATCCTCAGCACTTCATGCAACAGGGTACAGTGGTGGGAGCCTTGATCCCAACAGTGAGGGCGATCAGGAGTTCGAGGTCACCCTCCAACACATACGGAGTGAGAGGATACCCTGGGCTCCATGAGATTCTGTCAGAAAGAAAGAGAAAGAGAGAGAGAGAGAGAGAGAGAGAGAGAGAGAGAGAGAGAGAGAGAGAGAGAGAGAGAGATGGAGAGGAGGGAAGAGAGGGTGGCTTTTGCACTGTGTTTACTTGCTGAGCTGGGAGCTTCAGGCAGGCCCGTTAGAAACCAGCCCTCGGCCTTCCCCTCCCCTGACGCTCACCTTCAGTTCTTTCTTGAACTTGCTTGGAACGCACTGTTTCTTCTCACGTTTGCACCCCTGTTATTTTGAATATAAGAAAGAAAGAAAATAAACCATCCTGCACTCTTGGTCCTAAGGGAGCTCAATACCCCAGGCCTCATGCCAGGTCCCTGAGAGGTTAGTTCAGTTGTGGTCCTTATGTTATGGGGGTGGAGGGAAACTGAGGCCCAGAAAGGCAAGGCAAAGCCCGAGATTGCAGGATAGAAGGAACTTCTGCCAGAAACCTGTGTATTCCCTACCCTGGCTTCTCCAAAGATCCCTCAAAACGCCTTCAAAGAGTCTCCATGCTTGTTCCGGCTGTTAGGATTGGTTAGTGCCTTAAGAGATCAGAGTCCTCTACCATGACACCCACTAACCCATCCTTGCGTTGGAAGTGCTCAGGCTGCAGACTGAGAGCCCAGGAAAAAGCCTGTGGTACCCTGAGTCTCTTGCCCAGCCTGTCCTTTGTCTCTGCTGCCTCTGGTGGTGGAGGCAGACAAGACAGGTGAGCAGATGGTCCAGGCTGTGGTCATCATCTGGGGAAACAAGCCACTCAATAAAGGGCCAAGGCAGTATGGGAACCCAGCTCTGGGTCCCAGCCAGTTCCCATCTCTCCGCAGTCCCACTGCCAAAACCGTGAAGAGGCTTGTTTTGTCCGACAGCAACCGTTGGAGAGCCACTTTCTTAAAGGTGAACTTGGCAGATTCCCATGGGAATTTTTCTTATTTATTGGCCTAACTTGGGGGGGGGGGAGGTAACCGCAATTGTGGCATGAACTAAAGACCCCACATACAGCCTCCCCCCAAAAATGAGAATGTGGTACGATGAGGGAGGGGATCAGAAGACATCTTGCAAAGTGCTCCCCCACTGAGGCCACCCAGCAGGAGACCTGGGGACCAAGTCTTCTCTCCTCTGCTGGACAGAACACCTCAGAGCAGCAGGCATAATCTTTCTTTCACAGAGCCTGGTTGGTGTGAGCTTTTACCAAATATGAAGGGCAGCATCAAAGCCTAAGTGCCTACCCCTGGAGCAGGGTTACTGTGACAAGAGGAAGGGACATGAATTCCAGGCATATATGTTTTTTATTGGGGGGTGGGGGGGAAAGCCCTAGATAGGAAAGGGTAGGTATTTGTCAAAACAGTGGTAAACCATGTTGGAAGCTTCCGGTGGATTGTGATTTGCTTCTGAAATTCTGCCATTGGCATTGGTGTGTTTTAAGCATTTGGGCCAAAGCTGGTGCTGCTTTTTTTAAAAAGGGTTTTGGACCTTTAATAGGTGGAGAGTGTCTAGGAAAAGAAGGTCACTGGCGGCAAGCCTTGAGGTCTAAAAGCTTGGCCCCTCGGCCATGTCCAGTGTCTAGATGCCCTCATTGGACTAGCTGAGTCTGGCCTTGCCTGTCTGAATGGGCACTACACTCATCTGTGCAAAGAAGTTTTTTGGGTTTTTTTTTGTGGTGGTGGTGGTGGTTATTTTTTTTCTAATTGGTTATTGTCCCCTTTGGGTAAAGAATTATAGGCTGCCTATCTCTTGGCCCAAGAAAGATGCTTCTGTTTGGGGTCTACTGTGTGCTGTTTTATAGGATCAAACCTAGGGATTCTCTGCACAGCTCCAATCTCTGGGTTCACAGCCATTTGGAGACTGTTGGAAAAGACTGGGCCAAAGTAGAAATAAACACACCATGAATATAAGAGCTGAGTTTGTCCTGGTAAATCCCAAGTTAAATGCTTTCAAAAACGTATTTCTGGAAAGGTGAAATAAGGCCCACTCACTGCACATGACAGGAGCCATAAAGGAGAGAAAACCCACACTTACAGCCCCATAAAAAGGCCACAGTTGTCATTAATGTGATGTTGAATCTGCTTCTGGCCTCACAGCAGTTTATGTCCGTGAACCAGGCTCAGGCAATACTGTAGGTATTATGTACGTGAACCAGACTCAGGCAACATTGTAAGTATTGGATTTGGTTTTGGTTTGACTCTTGGTATTTTGTGAATATTTCTTCATGTCATTAAAGAAAGTGGAGAGTCTCATTTTAAACATTTTTTAAGCCTTTTCTGTTGTGGAAAATATCTAAGCACTGTAGAAAATGTAAATAGAACAAAGAGTAGGAGCCTCACTCACACACCAACCACTTAGTATCAGCCATTGCCAAGTTGTGAGCAATCGTATTTTACATCTTCAAAAAAAATGGAATAAAAATAGAAACATCTTGTTGGCTACTTATTTACTGCCTGGGTTTTTTTTTTTTCCTTAAGCAAATTACAGATATATTGCTGGGAGGTTTAGATGTTTTAGTGTAAATAATTAAAAGCAAAATGTATGTTTTCCAATCATCAAAATACCATTTATTATATCTAAAAAGCTGACAAACGCCTAATAACCACTAACTCTGTAGTTAACATACAAGTTTACCAAATTAATAATCTTATTCTTACTCTTCCTTCCTTTCTTCCTTCCTTCCTTCCTTCTTTCCTTCCTTCCTTCCTTCCTTCCTAGACAGGATCTTGTGTAACCCAAGTTGACCTTGAGCCCGCCACATAGCAGAGGATGACCTTGAAGTGCTGGTCCTTCAGCATCTTGTGTGTGTGCTGAGATGGCAGGTGTGAGCTACCGTGTGTGGTTTATGCCGTGATGGGGACTGAACCCGCGGCCTCATGCACATTACCCACAAGCCGTGCTCCCCGTCCTCCCTGTAATTTATTTATTGAAGAAACCTGGTCATTTGCCTTTACATTTCTCACCATCTGGATCTTGATGGCTGCATTCCTGTGGTGTTATTTAATACACTCCTCTGGCCCTGCTGGTCCTGTAATTGGTGGGTGGATGTAAATGCCTGGTGACATTCAGGTTTGGTTTAGGGAAGTGGGGGGTGGGGCGTGGGGGTGAGAATACTGTTTAGGGGCGGGGCATCCTCCCACCAGAAGCCACAGAATAAGTGTGTTTCTTTCTGTGGTAGCCGTGTTGGTTACGATGGCCTTATGTGTGATTTTAATAGAGATTTATAAAATGATGAGGCTGTAATGTCTTTTTCCTTGCAAACTGGGGTAGTACCGAGGGGAGGCCCCATCAGCAACTGCTTACTCACCCAGGGGGAATTCTTTTTAGTCCTTTCTCCTTACCTACCAGTTTTTAAAATAGTGGGTTTGTCCTCAGGCATCTCCAAAGGCAGCCACTGAATACTGTCTTAGGTTCCAGTGTGACCTCATGGGATTAAACATCTGGTATATTTCAGCTCGCTGCAGTTATTCTTAGTGATGCTTAGTCGGGTCTTACCCTAAGCCAGTGGGAGCTCTGTGGCAGCTAGTAAGTCCACCAAACAGGACTCCAGCCCTGTTTGATAGCTTCTTTGCTTTTACTGAAGTTTTGCCTTAGTCTATTTTTGTTGCTACAACATATTACCTGAGACTAGGTAACTTTCAAAGAATAGAGGTTTGTTTACCATACTGTCCAGGAAGGAGCCTTTGAAGTCCTGGGGTGAAGTGCCAATTTCTTCCTGAAGCGGGTTTAAAAAACAAAAACCTTGCTGCATCTTAATGTGGTTGGGGGGGGGGGGTAGGGGGTAGGGGTGCACATCACATAGAAAAGCAAAATAAGCGTGCTGCCTGGGTCATTCTTCCTTTTCCAGGAAAGCCACTAAAGCCACCAGAGAACCCCTCCCTCATGACTCAGCCAACCCTAATGACCTCTTATGATGCTTAGCTGTGACTGTCAGCTTAACACAACGTAGAATCACATGGGGTAGAGGGAGGGACTGTCTACACTGTGTTAGCCTGTGAGATTTCTGGGGAGTGGGGGTCTTAATTACACTAAGTGATGTGGGAAGACCCAGCCCCCTCCGGGTGGCACCAATTCCCTAGGCACGAGAATGGAGAAGCTGAGCAGGAGAGCACGTATGCGTTCATTTCTCCCTGCTCTTGACTGTGAATGGGATGTGACTAGCATTTTAAGTTCCCGCCTTGGCTCCTCAACCATGGTACAACTATAACCTGGAATTGTAAGCTGAAATAAACTCCTCTCTTCTCCCCTAAGTCACTTTTGTCAGAGTGTCTCATTATGACAACAGAGACGAAGCTAGAATACCTCCCAAAGGCCTCGCCTCTGAGTAACCCTGACTTAAGATGATGGGGATTCGCTTCCCAACACATGGCCTGTGGGGGACATTCAAGCTCATCTTACTGTTAGAGGGGAAATATGTAAGAAACCACAGTCGGAGTACTCAAAGTACCTGCTTGGTACCAACAAGCCTGTTCAAGTACAAACTGAAGTGTGCCCCTGAGTGCCTCCCGGGGTTCTCAGTTGATGACCTTGCTGGAAAATCCTGCCTCTGACAAGACCAACCTAATTCACTCACTTCGTCCCACAGCACACTCGCTCCAATGTCAGGGCAAATGTGTCGACACTCCCGCGCTCAGTCTGGTTACTGAATGGGGTTCGTGTGACTGTGGTTTTCCCCTTGTCCTTTTGAGCTCTTGTTGTTGTTTGTCTGTCTGTTCGGTGGGGGAGGGTGTCCACTAAGGAACACCTTTGTAATGGGAACATGATAGTCCCCTATTGGATGTAGATGTCCTCCACCTTTGGACATCATAAAAGTTGTCTTGGAAACTTTTGGAATCCTTTTGTTTTTAGGAAGGACACAGCCATGCACATCTGTGCCTTGCATGTTTATTTCTGATCAGTTTTGTGGCCAGACTGTTATGAGAGAAACGAGACAGTCCACAGCCTGGAACATGTGCCCAGTGCCTTCTCCAGAACACTCTAGAGTCATGGGAAGGCCCTGCAGCTCTACACGCCCATCAACATTTTTCTCATTATCATTAATAGCACGGAAGCTCAGTGTTGCCAGCCAAGTCAAGAAGTGTGCTCTCTCATTGCTGTCCGCCATGTCCATAGACTGAAGGGTTTCTATTGTGAGTTGTCTTTGGCCTGTCAGAACACTTGGTGTCTCCTTTTGTTTTTAAATTACATTTTATTTCTTTATTTTGTATATGTGAGGGGTGTCTCGTTGGTGTAGAGGTCAGAGGACAAACTTTTTGGGTTTTTTTTGTTTTGTTTTGTTTTGTTTTCTGTTTTTCGAGACAGGGTCTCTCTGTGTAGCCTCGGCTGTCCGGGACTCGCTTTGTAGACCAGGCTGGCCTCAAACTCACAGCTATCCGCCTGCCTCTGCCTCCTGAGTGCAGGGATTAAAGGTGTGCGCCACTACGCAAAAGACAAACTTTTAAGAGCTGGTTCTCTCTTGCATTGTGTGTGTTGCAGGGATTGGACTCAGGGCATTAGTCTTTGGCAGCAGAGGCCTTCACCCACTGACCCATCCCGCCAACCCTTGGCATTTTTTCAGTGCTTTACAATAGGCTCTTGCCCTGTTGCCTAGGCTTGTTTCAAAGTCAGAAGCTCAAGTCATCCTCCTGCCTCAACCTTCCAAGTTGGGACTCTAGGCGCCCAGCTTAATGTGGGAGGTATTTTGTTGTTGTTATTGTTGTCTGTTTGTTTGTTGTTTTGTTTTGTTTTCAAGACAAGGTTTCTCTGTGTGGCCTCGGCTGTCCTGGACTCGCTTTGTAGACCAGGCTGGCCTCGAACTCACAGAGATCCTCCTTCCTGACTCCGACTCCCCAAGTGCTGGGATTGCAGGCCACCACGCCCAGCTTGCGAGGCGCTTCTAATGTCAACAGGACAGCCACCTTTTGTTTTATTTGTTGAAATATTTTTTTTTTCGTTTTTTATTTGCCTTGCAATTTTTATGACATATATTGGAATTTTTAAACTAATTCCATTTGTTGATCTGTTTCTCTCCTTGCTGTTGTGTGTGCCTAAAAACCCGGCTCCATCTGATAGCTCTTAAGTGTTTTCCTGTATGTGTTTCTCTTTGGTGCAAGGCTTTAATTTTTTTTCTACTTTTATTATTTTTTCCACTTTTATTGTTTATTTCCTTACAAAATTGCAAAAGCAATACACATTTGCTGAAGCTATAAAAGCTTAGGAAAAATATAAAAGGCTTCATTTATTTTTATATTTAACTTGTGTATAAGCATGAGCACACGTGCGTGCGTGTGTGTGTGTGTGTGTGTGTGTGTGTGTGTGTGTGTGTGTGTGTGTTAGTGATGAAACCCAGAGCATTGGCCTCCTAGGGAAGTACTTGACCACTGAGCTATCTCAGTCCCGTAACCTTTTGTTAATTCTATAATTTACTATGGCATAAGAGGCTCTGACTTGAAGATCTTCCAAATACAGTCATCCCGCTCCATTTGCTAAACAATGTTTTGTTCCTCTGGTGTGTGCGAACCCGTTTTGGTCCTGGGACCTCTCTTCAAAATCTGTACTGCTGCCAGTGTGTCTCGGCCGTGCTGTTACGTAATTCTCCTCTCCCGACTCAAGTCACTCTTGTTATTCTCTTTTTTTTTTTTTTTTTTTTTTTGAAAATGTCTTTAGCTGCCCTTGCCTTGCCTGTCAATTCTCCTAAACAAACAGGCACATTGTTTTGTCCAGTTAAAGCATCTATGGTGGACGCGGCTTTAAAGGGAGCCCAGGCGGAGGCGAGTTGCCCAGGAGAGGAGTGTGAGGCGGCTTCCCAAGGCTCTGCATCTCACAGCAGAGGTAGCAAGTGCCACAGCCGGCCGGGAGCCACGGCTTGCATACAGTCTGAGGGCACCCCTAAGAGGACGAGTGTTAGTCTTAATCCTCAGAGGGGCAGTGTGACGTGGGAGGCTGTTAGAGTGTGGATCTTAGGCATCTCCCGAGAGGCCATGACTTGAAAGCACGGCCTCCAGTGCAGCAGTGTCTGGAGATGGGTCTCTCAGAAGATGACTGGATCATGAGGGCTCTGACATCCCCAATGGAAGGGCCCATAGTGAGCTAGTAGCTTCCCGGGTATGGAAGTAAAAGGCTGTATTATAAGAGTGAAGTCTCTCTTTGCTTCCTGGCCACCGTAAGGTGAGCAGCCTCCTCCACTGCACACCCCTAACACGGTGAAGCCCTATCTCCCAGTGGTTTCAGAAGCAATTAATCCAACCACAGGACAGCCATGGGCTGAATCTATGAGCCAAGGGAAGCCTTTCCCACATCAGTTGATCTCTCTCAGGTTTTTACTCACGGCATCAGGAAGCCAACTAACACACAGGTAG